>NC_088781.1:76022919-76251973 GCF_958450345.1 Calliphora vicina
TGTCGAAACCAATACCATAAGGATGCAGTAGAAGTTCTTGAACAAATAAAAGAGAAATACAAAACGTCACAGAGTGAAGCTGAAAGAATTCAACTTCTCACGCTTGCTCCAAGAACATGGAGTTCTGCAAAAACAATGACTGAGTTTGGAACGTCTCAACGAAAGCAAGAATTGCTAAACAATTGGTTGCTGAGCATGGGATTCTCACACTCCCAAACAAAAAGAAGGGAAAAACTTTGGAGTGCGATACTAAATCTCTAATAACTCAGTTTTATCAGCGAGATGATATGAGTCGCCTGATGCCAGGGATGAAAGACTGGATGTCTGTACGAATCGATGGCAAGAAAGTTCAAATGCCGAAGAGAATGGTTCTCTGTAACCTGAATGAATTATTCGCAACATTTCAATCTGAATACGAGGATGTCAAAATTGGATTCACAAAATTTACACAACTGAGGCCAAAACATTGCGTTTTGGCAGGAAGCAGCGGAACTCACACAGTATGTGTTTGTATTTACCATGAAAATGTTAAATTGATGTTGAAGGAAATCAACTTAAATTACTTAAAAGATGATTCATCAGAAGATTTACACCATTACCGCGATTGCCTTAAATTGACTATGTGCCCTAATGCTACAACTTCTTGCCACTTAGGTGAATGTTCGAATTGCCCGGAAACCACATCCATCAAAGAAAATTTAATCAACTCTTTTGATCGAGAATGTATTGAGGAGTTAAAATTTGAATCTTGGCTTCAGACTGAAAGATGCACACTGAGAACCATAATTTTAAATGTGGATGATTTTGTGGAAGAACTGTGTAGAGGATTGCTAAATTTGAGAACCCATGACTTTTTAGTCAAAGAGCAATGGTCATTCTTCAAGGACTTGAAAACACATTTGAAGTCTGGTGAATTCATTATTTCATTTGATTTCGCAGAGAACTATAAATATGTTCTTCAGGATTCCATACAAGCATTCCACTTCAATAACGACCAAGCAACTATATTCACAGTAGTTATTTACTACATGAAAGAAGAAAACCTGGAACACAAAAGTATGGCAATCATATCCGACGATTTAAAACATGACACCGTTGCAGTTTATGAGTACCAGAAGATAATACTAAATTATCTAAAATCAAAATTTACAGTAGAAAAGGTATACTACGTTTCGGACGGAGCTCGTCAACATTTTAAAAACAAAAGTAGCTTCGCAAATCTTACAGCTCATGAAAAAGATTTTGGAATGCCAGCTGAGTGACATTTTCATCCTACTGCTCATGGTAAAGGAGCATGTGATGGTATTGGAGCAAACCTCAAAAGAAATGCAGCGAAGTATAGCCTCCAGTGCTCTCATCAAGATCGCATCTTAGATGCGACTGCTTTATTCCATTGGGCAAAGAATTATTGTAAAGAAACTAAAATAGTTTTTAGTAGCAAAGAGGATCATGAGGAAACATTGAAAACACTAAAGAGCAGATTCGATGCTGCGGTAACCATCGATGGCACTGCTCAATACCATGCTTTCATACCGCTTGTCGATGGAAGACTCAAATTAAAAAAGTTTTCTGCATCTACTCAATGCGATTTCTTTCCAAAGCCAAAAAAGAAGCCAGCAGCGAAATCAGTAGCTGAATCTAATAACGCCAAGAAAGGATTGACAAAAAAAAAGCAGCTAATAAAGGTGACAAATAAGGAGGATAAAAGTATGGATATTTGAAAATTTAAAAACTTTATAAATTAAGTGTAAAAATAGTTATTATATAAATTGATCTATTGTGATTAAGATTAAATTTTACTAAATTATTCTTTTTATTATTATTATTATATATTAAATTAATTATTATTACAAATAAATAACAAAATTAAATTATTCAACATTTCCATAGAAAAAAAGTGATTTTTATTCTTGAGGATAACATATTATGGGTATTACAGTATCGAGGCTATGAAATTTTAGTTGGGTATGTTACATACCATCGGAAAGGCTAATGTGTCTAGTTTCTCTGCGTAAGTTTAATTTTTAAGGTTTACACACAAATATGAAAAAAAATAAAATAGTGCAAATTTAAAAACCTTTGTCTTGAGTTACAAAACATTTATTTTGATAGATATCCCACTCGCATCCCACTAAGCGACCAAAAAGGTTTTAAAGGAAAAGACCTAAGCTTTCTTTTGAGAAAAAAAATTAATAAAAAAAAATTCCATTTTGGAAAAAAAAAGTCAAAAAGGTTTTTGATTTTTCAAAAAAAAGTAAAAAATTGTATGTCTTGAGTTACAAAACATTTTTTTTATAGATATCCCACTCGCATCCCACTAAGCGACAAAAAGGGTGTTAAAGGAAAACACATAAGCTTTCTTCTGAGCAAAAAAAAAAATTAAAAAATGGGTCCATTTTTTTAAAAAAAGTCAACAAAGTTTTTGATTTTGCAAAAAAATTCAAAAATTTTAAATCTTGAGTTACAAAATATTTTTTTTGATAGATATCCCACTCGCATCCCACTAAGCGACCATATAGGTCGCTTAGGAAAAGACCTAAGCTTTCTTAAAAAAAATAAAAAAAAGGGCCCATTTTGAAAAAAAAAGTCAAAAATATTTTTGATTTAAAAAAAAAAAATCAAAAATATTTTATTAAATTTTTTTAATTTTTTTTTTCGAAAGATTGCATAAATAGCTATCTAAACTATTTGGGACACATTTTGCTAAGAACAATAGGTAATAAGTTATATGGATAAAAAAAACACCTGTTTGGCCAAAATGTCAAATTTTGACCTCCTATAACTCAGAGAGTTCTTGACCGATCTTGTTGAAAAATGGTGTCCGAATTACTATCCAATAGAACTAACATTGGTGCAAATTTCATCGCGATCGGAAGACATCGATTTCAAAAGTTGGTGCACTTGACGTGAAATGCCCCATATATATTTTTTAATAAAATTATTTGAGTCCATATTTTTATTTTTGTATCCTGCAGACAAGCCGAATGGCTTCGCGGGATTAGAACTAAGTTAAATATGTAAACTAATTTTTTTAAATGAAATAAAATATTGAGCCCTCGTTTGGCGTTATTAAAAAAAAAAAATTGAGTTGCAGTCAGTTACTATTGTAAATGAAATTCCCTCCAAATATAGTCGAAAACGCTTCAAGCTATATATAATCGCAAGAGTTTCTAGTTCGAAACTATGATATTTAGATTCAGCCTCCGAAGTACACTTTGAATAGTATGCAACCGGATGAAACTTTGTCTTGCTGTCTTTGCATCAGTACAGCTCCAAAGCCCTTTGCACTGGCATCATTATGTAGCTCTGTATCGCGAAGGGGGCTATATACAGCCAACACAGGCCCACTAACTAATTTATGTTTTAAAGTAAGAAACGCTTTCTCACATTCATCCGTCCAAGTAAAAACTGTATTCTTCTTTAAATCTGTTAACGGTCTTGCTATTCTAGAGAAATCAAAAACAAATCGACGGAAGAATGAAAACAACCCTAATCATCTTTCTACTTCGTCATGATCTGCTGGTATTGGAAACTCCTGGATTGTTCTTATATGGTCATTATTAGGGCGTATACCGTTTTCATTTACTCGATAACCCAAATAGTCCAGTTCGCGATACGCGAATTTGCATTTTCTTAAGTTTAATTTTAACCCAGCCTCCTTTAATGCCAGTGTTGCCAATTCATGGTGAGCAAAAAGGGCTAAATACTTAGAAAAAAAAGGCTAAAAAGGGCTAAAAAAAGGCTAAAAAAGGGCTAAAATTTTTAATTAAAAAAATACATACATTTGACACAAAAAACAACTTAGAATGTTACATTTGCCCATGCCGAATAGACAAACAAAAATGTATGAATATAACACACGTTCAAATGCAAGAAAATAAGAATATTTATTCCTGTATGTTGATCCTTAACTTTAAAATAACTTAATATGGGGCCACACGTATATCATATGCCGATGTTTTTAAAGCCTCGTATTTATCACCTGACCTGCAAATTGCTCCTAGGCAATTTTTTTTATATGAAAGACAAATTATGTATAAAGTAATCCTTTGTGATAACTTCGATGGAGAATATTTTGATAAGTGAATATATGGCAAATATGCCTCTCATGTAATGCAGAAAAAAAATATTCTAAAAATTATACACGTCGCCGGACAGAAATGATTTTCATTGGCAATAACATAAATTTTGCCATTAGTTAGTAAACATATCAAAACTAAGGTAGCCAAAATATGTAAACATAAATATTTAATTTAAATTTGGAAAAAGTTAATTTTCTATATTTGATCAGATACAAATGATCATACCTAAATTATTATCGATAATGAACTGAATTTTTCTTTCTAAATTGTTTGGATTGTAGTCTTTGAAAACGGTATACTACATGTCATGTGTTATAAAATATTTGTTAAAGTACTATATTTACCTCAATAAATCGCCCAGATAAAGTAAAAAGTATTCTCTTTAACCCTATATATGATTTTATAAACGCCCGGACTCGAGCGTAAAACATTAACATATTTATTAACAATTTTTATTTAAATAACGTACATTTTCTCTATATTAGTTATGGCATGTTTTTAATGTATGGAAGGTCCAACCATTTGTATGTGCTTAAATTGTTTACTGGTTCAACATTTTTAGTTAATTTTTGACATAATATCCCTGCCAATTTTTTTGAACTGATTTTACTAATTTTCAACAGCAAAAATTTCAGATCATTAGAGTAAATATATAATTTTCATTAGAGTAAATATATATGGCTAAATGAAAATAAAAAAGGCTAGAAAAAAGGCTAAAGGCTAAATTAATTTTTTTGTGGCTAAACAAGATTGAAAAGGGCTAAATTGGCAACACTGTTTAATGCACTTAACACCTCAGTGCTTTCACCGGCACTTGGTGAAAGCTATTTTCTAGGTCAAGAGTTGAAAAAAAATTTGTATTACCTAAATAATCCAAACAGTCTTCGATAATGGGCAAAGGGTAATTATCCTTCAACGTAAGTTTATGTAATGACCGGTAATCGACGCACATTCTCAAATCTCCGTTCTTCCTCTTCACCAATACAATCGGGGATGCGTATGGAGAGTCACTAGGGCGGATTATGCCATCTTGCAATAATTGCTCTAATTTAAGTTTTACCTCGCATTTCTCGCGATATGAAAGTCGACGAGGTCCGCAATATACCGGTACGTCATTAACTAATCTGATTTCCATATAATAATCTGTCGGTTTCCTAATGTTATATATTTAAATAGTTACTCTTAATAACCGACTTTAAAGAAAAAGCATCCACTGAGCTTAATTTAAAATCGACATATAATTCATTTTCAGTCTCTACCACACAAACTATTTGCGTTAATTCTTCATATTCTCCGTTTTCTTCAATAATTTCTAAATCACTTATAACACAACCGGACCCTGCCACTTCAGAAACAATTGTTTTATTCCCATTTGAAAATTCTGTTAAGCATTTACAATTACTTTTGTCACATTCATTAAATTTGTCGTATTCGTTTTCACCACTTTTTACATAAAACGGTAATATACTTAATAAATTAATATCATCTTTTTTGATTGGAACCTTTACTACTTCCTGGGGAACTCTGTACAAATTAAACATCATAAGCGCACTGATAGTTTTCTGCGTTGGATTTTTATTTACATTTTTTAAATTAATTTTTACATGTTTATCTTTAGAGTAACATAGCCTTATTTGGCATAATTGTATATTTAATTTTGATAAAAGGTCACGCCCAATTAAAAACGGCACAACAGCTTCATCATCTGGCAAAATAAAAAAATTATGATTTACTTTTTTATTTCCGAAAAAAATTTCACATTGAACACAACCAAACATACTTATATTCTTATTTCCTATACCTCGATATGACGTCAAAATTTTTACATCATCAATTAAAAACGGTACAAGAGATTTTCTTACGCAGCTAATAGGGCTACTAGTGTCAAACAAAGAAAAAAAATGTATTACCTCAGTGCGCTTATCTTGTTTAATGAAGGCAACACTTACCATTTGGAATGTATCTACAGCCCCATCTGGATCGGCATCGTTTATTGCGGCAGTCAACCCCTTCTTTTTTGGACAGTTCTGATGGAAATGCCCTACCTCAGAACAGACAAAACATGAGTTAGCTGGACGCTTTGGTTTTGGGCATCTGGTAGTGCCCGAACTGGGTGCAGTTGTAGCAGCGGACTTCAACTTCAGGTATTTTAACAGCAGCCGTTTTCGGTTTGTAGATCGCAGTAGCACTGACCGCTCTAGTCGCTGCGGCCCGAGCCTGTTGACGTTTTGGTTCGTAGCTGTCCATCCGGTCAATCAATTCATTGATAGTTCTGGCTCCATAGAGGCGAGTAATTGCATTCGAATTATCCGGTATGCCATCGATTATAAAGTCGACTAATTCCCTCTCCTCTATCTCAGCTTTCGCAGCAATAGACTGCATCGCCACTACGTAACTAATACATGACTCATTCTGTTTTATTGTTCTTAACCGCAGTTGTTCATATATTTCGTGTTTTGATACCTTGCGGTCAAACAACGCCTCCAAACTTGCCTTCAAGTTTTTGTAGTCTTGCAGTCCGATGTTGCTTGGCCGTCCCTCCCAACCGGCGACGAACTCCAACACACTTTTCTTTCTCAGTATACGCAGCAGAGTTTGTGTAGTCTTCGAACACAATGAACCATTTTTTTATATTATAATGGTCATCCCCAGTAAACAGCGGAACAGCAGCGTCAAGCTCTGCTAAATGGATGACCGGAGGGTGCTGATTGTAAATTTTCCTCCAATGCCCGTATCTGTTCTTGCACTTTCAACATTTCCAAGCGCAGTTGTAAATTTTTTAGTTCGTCCTCGGCAGCAACCCTAGTAGCGGAAGCGCCATCATTTGTGGTTTCAGGCACGTTTGTAGAAAAACTTCTGGCATTGGGCACGTTTACGGCAGACACGAATGTAGAATAACATTTAACAGCTGGTAAGTTGGCAGCAGGCGCATCAACATCAGGAACATTGACAGCAGGTAGTTCAATAGCCGCGGCTTGATTGGCAAACGTGTTTACGGAGAGCACGTTGGCATCAGAAACTTGTAAATCGTTTAAAAATTTACCGGCAACTTAGGCATCATTGGCTATTTGATTTTCTGCCAGGCCATTATCATCAGCCAAGTATTCATCATCCTCCTTAGCAATTGTCTCATATAGGGCTTTGAGTTGGCTCAACGTGGCAGACTCGGGGAAATCGACGCCGGCTGCAGCAAGCGCACTCATAAGTGCTTGGCGACTTGGTCGCAAATCCATTTTTATTTTGTCCATCCTTTAATTTTTTCACTGGTACAACAGTTGTATCCCACACCTGATTTTATAATAAGCGAATTGAAAAGAGTCGGGATATTTGTACTTTATAATTTTATTATTACACGTATTGTTCCTTCTAGCACACATTTATAATTAGATTAAAACGGAAATGCCCAACCCAAACATGGTTGCATTTCTTAAAGCCTGTTTTCTAAACCAGGGTTGTTATTTATAAATAGGAGTATCATACAGAGTTGTATTTTTAAGGTATGAGTAGCTAGATGACAGATCACTACACACTATAAATTATAATTTTTTTTACTACTTTTTATTTATTCTTTTAGCATTATTTAAATTTTTAATTTTTTTATCAAACGAATAACAATTTTTTTTCCTTCTTCAAAACTAACTGTCAAAAATATAATAAAGAAATTTTCAACTTACTTTTGTTACAGTTTAGTCCATCGATGAATGGCTATTCAGCAATGCATAGCTTTATGTGATGAAGGGTGGCAAATTATAAAATATATTCTGATGTGATTGATGATTGATTTTTGTTTTCTACTTATTCCTTATTTTACATATACTGCCAGCAACATGTTTTTTTTTTTATTTATTTATAATAATTCACAGTTTACAATCGAGCCCATAAGTTGGCCATATATGATCGCTTAGACTAACAATTGATGATTATACTCAGTGTAGATTAGAGAATTTTTAAGGAAAAGAAAGTAAAAAAAAAGGAAATAAAAGTGAAGGTAAAAGGATTTAGCAGCATTTCTTATTGATAACCGTCTGCAACATTTTTGGTAATTCTAAATTTTTTTTAAAAAAATAATATTGGAAAATATTTAAATCAATTTCACCATGGAGTTTTAATAAAAAATGACAATAAGATACTTTATACTGTAAAAGTACACTGAATCAATTAAGTCTCCGTACAGAAATACTTGTAATATAAACTAGCAATTTATGGTCACTTTTCAATACATATTTAAAAATTTTTATACCATTCAGCTTCGTGAGAAGGGTATATATAAGTTTGTCATTCCGTTTGTAATTTCTACATTTTTCATTTCCGACCCTATAAAGTATATATATTCTGGATCCTTATAGATAGCGGAGTCGATTAAGCCATGTCCGTCTGTCTGTCTGTCTGTCTGTTGAAATCAATTTTCTGAAGGCCCCAGATATCTCCGGGATCCAAATCTTCAACAATTCTGTCAGACATACTTTCGAGAATTTTGCTATTTAAAATCAGCAAAATCCGTCCATAAATAACGGAGATATGAGCAAAAATCCGAGACAACCTCTGAAAATTTCATCAAAAAACACAATGTATTGCATGCTTTGACAAAAAAGCAACAAAACGTATGGTTGGATGTGCAAGCTTTGCGTATTTTGTTTTATTTTTGTGTTTTGTTTCTTTTGGCGTTGTTGTTGTTTTTTATACAACTAAACGTTTGTTTGGTTGTGTGTTGGTTTTTTAACAAAAAAACAACAAAACGTATGTTTGGATGTGCAAGCTTTGCGTATTTTGTTTTATTTTTGTGTTTTGTTTCTTTTGGCGTTGTTGTTGTTTTTTATACAACTAAACTTTTGTTTGGTTGTGTGTTGGTTTTTTTGACAAAAAATCAACAAATCGTATGTTTGAATGTGCATGCTTTGCGTATTTTGTTTTTCTTTTGTGTTTTGTTTCTTTTGGCGTTGTTGTTGTTTTTTATACAATTAAACGTATGTTTGGATGTGTGTTGGTTTCATTGCCTTGCGTATTTTGTTTTTGTTTTTTCTTTTGGTGTTCTGTTTCGTTTGGCGTTGTTGTTGTTTTTTGTGTTCTTGATAAATTTAGGATGCTGTAAGCTGAAAGTGGGCAATGTACATACATACCTATATACTAATTATAAAAATAATAATGCATCCACAACAAAGGTGAAGGGTATATAAGATTCGGCATAGCCGAATATAGCACTCTTACTTGTTTTAATTAATTTTATAAAAAATTTTATAAACTAGAAATCAATATAAAAAAATACAAACATTTTCATTAAAAACATAAAAATTTACATAAATTCAATAATTGTACTAAAAGTATCACCAAAAAAGTCTCCGTACAGTTGACCGTTTTAAGGCAAGGAACCCCAATATTAAAATTAATTGCATTTAATATGTGGTAGGTCCTCCTTTCTGAGCAATTGCAGCATTTAAATGGCAGTGCATGGAATGGACCAGCATTGTTATCTTCCATTATAACGGTTTTTAGCTGATCTTTACTCGATATATTGTGCTGCCGAATCTTTCTTTCCTGTGTTATATTTACCATCAGTTGAAAAGTAACTGCGGGACAAGAACTTTTTTTAATATTTATACAGAAAATACACACTACATATCAAGTGTGTTTCGTTTACTCAATATTCTTTACTAGTTTTACTGTTTTTTAGTAGTTTTTTCAAATTCGCATTTTCACAAATATAGTAAAATGAAACATGTTTTTTTTTAGTAACATTTAGTTTTTATGTGCTAAATTCCCAATTTAATAATTGATAAATTCACTTAAATCTATTCTTGGTGAATAAGCTAGTTCCAATGCGCATTTAACTGGTTGCTTAGGCCAGATCATCTGTAAACCTTTTCCCAAAAGATTTTAGGTAAACTAATGATATTATACAAAACACAAACACACTATTAATAAAAATATCGAATCTTAGACAAAACATTTACAAGTAACAGTGATGAATAAATGTTAGTGCTTTTATTACTAACTTTATTATAATTCACTAATAGAGATTTAATTAATGAATAATTATTAATTACGGATAATTAACTGTATGAGATATACAATTAGATTTATAGGAAAAAGATCAGAGGCGATATTTTCCTAAAATAAACGAGAGAAACCAGGGATTGGTTGTAGAGGAGATATTTGGGATAAATTGTTTCTTGGGAAACACGAGATGGGGAATTTTGTTTCTTAGGAAACACGAGATGGGGATAAATTGTTTCTTAGGAAACACGAGATTTGGAGAAGTTGTTTCTTAGGAAACACGAGATGGGAATAAATCTTATAGGGCAAGATAAATAAAATGATTCCAATTGTAGTTAGATTTCAATAACTTACATGTTATTTAATACTTTATTTAAAAGTTCTGAGTTATGATGAGTGTGGAGTCTTCTGGTTGAGATGTCCTTGCTTGTTCAGCGGCTAATCGGCAATAGTTATAAGAACTTAACTTAATTCAAATGGAAGTTCTCAACCAAAAGACACGTTTAAATATGATGAAAAATTCATTTTACATTGTGGAATATGAATACAAAAAAAATCACATTAATTCACAATAATTCCAAGGCTGGGATTACTATATAATTTTATAATAAAACAAGTAAGAAAGTATTGTCGGTCAAGACCGACCATATAATACCCTACACCAACTAAATGAACAACAACATTTTTCTTTTAAAATATCAATAATTTATATCCGTGACTGATTTTCGGAAGTGGGCCTTCTATGGGAGCTATGACCAATTATGGACCGAAATTAGGTCATGTGATTTATGTCTATATGAAAGTTAATTTTGTTTAATTTTGTGTGTATAGCAACATTTTAAGAGATTTATGTACATTAAAGTGATTTTTGGAAGCGGGTCTATATGAGAGCTATGACTAATTATGGACCGATCGTAACAAAATTTGGTGATATGAATTTCGTATATATTAAACTTATTTGGAGCGAAATTTCTGGAGATACATACAGTGTTGGAAAAAATAATATGAACGAATGCTTTTTTTCAAACTTTTTAAGTATGTTAGTCAAATTTAGTTTTGTGTAAAAAAATTTATATGCAGTTTTGTTTATCAGACATACAGCATAAGAAAAAACATAATCATTGCTATTTTCATCTATATATTAATTTATTATATGAATAACAATCTATTGAGTCAATATTTTTACTGGAAAAAATAATAGAAACGCGTAAAAGGATTCAACTTTTCGAGGCACATCTTTATATTTTTTGTTAAAAACTATCTTATCTTAATATTTAGTTGCTCTACCTTTGTTTTTCACAAGTTTATTGCATCTGCTGCTCATGGAATCAGCCAATTTCTATGCAAACGTCCTTGTCAATGTCAAATCACACTTCCTGGATTTGTTCCCATAATTCGTGCTTATTTTTCGGACTGAAACCCTCTAGCTTCCTCTTGAGCACTCCCCAAAGGTGTTTCATTGGGTTAAGGTCCGGTGACTGCGAAGGCCATTCCATGAGAGGTACTTTGTTGACAGCAAACAAGTATTTTGCCAATTTTGAGGAGTGCTTGTGACGGCGACATGAAATAACACCCAATGAAATAACGTCCAATTAGGAAAATGAAATAAGTCCCAATAAATTAAAACCTAAAAAAATGAAATAACTCCCAAATGAAAAAAAATTAATAAACACCCAATTTCAATGAACTAACTCCCAATTAAAATTACAACGTAATTCCCAATATTTGTCAATTCTGCGATTTTTTTTACAAACTATTTCTCGCCTGCGGCACTATTCTTTTTTCCATTACAAAACTTGTCTCTGTAAAGTAGTAAACCTTCTTTTCGTAGTACATGTAGAGCACTGTATTTTTGTATAATGATTTTTTAAGCTTAATTGTTGTTCAGTAATAAAATTAGTTTGAAGTCAAAGTTCAAAGGTTTTTTTAAAAAAAAAAAACACAAACTGCGAAGCGTTTTGCTTGTCTGCAGATACACCCAGAGTCTATGGCGGGAATCGATCCCGCAACCCTCAGATTGATAGCCCAACACTCTATCGTCTAGTAGTCCAATTCTAATGCTATTCTAGTTGTAACACAAGTTTTAAAACTCTTAAAAATTTGTCAACAAAGCATTTTTATGAAAATGAAATAAGGCCCAAATAAATTGAAATAAAGCCCAAAAATATTTTATATGAAGTAAACTCCAATTTTTTTTCGTTTTGAATTTACTTCATTTGGGAGTTATTTCATAATGAAATAATTCCCAACTTAAAAATGAAATAAAGCCCAATTTTAAATGTTTCCAATTTTATTGGAACTTATTTCATTTTCCTAATTGGGCGTTATTTCATTGGGTGTTATTTCATGTCGCCGCTTCTGACTTCTTCTTATGCTGTATGTCTGATAAACAAAACTGCATGTACATTTTTTTAAACAAAACTAAATTCGACTAACATACTTAAAAAGTTTGAAAAAAAAGCATTCGTTCCTATTATTTTTTCCAACACTGTATATAAATTAAGCATTTATGACCGATAAACTCCAATTTTGGGAGGACATTTGTATGGGGGATAGGTGAAATAATGGACCGATTTCAGCCAGTTTCAATAGACTTGGTCCTTGGGCCGAAAAAATTATATGTACCAAAATTGATCGAAATATCATCCAAATTGCAACATGTACTCTGCGCACAAGGTTAGGTTAGGTTCCATGGGTAGCCACTCTTCAAGCAGCTCACTTGGATCCATTCTAAACTGATCCCGTTGTGATACCCAGGGGGTAAACATCTTGGTATTAATTATACGTCCGTTGTTTCCAGGCTAAACCAACCAGATTTTCTGATGAAAGAGTAGATTCGACTAAGACTTATCCTTGATAGCTCATCTAAGCATGATAGGAATGGTATTCCGAAGATGCGTTCCCTCAGGTTTATCAGAGCCGGGCATTGGCAGAATAGGTGTGACACCGTCTCATCCTCTTCTTCATTATGGCAGCTCCTACAGTAGTCATCTCCTAGCATGTGTCCCAATTATACAGTGTCCTGTAATGAAGGAGACAATTAGCCTTATTTGCTCACGACGAAATTCCATAAGTAGATTCGTCCTGCTGGCATCATATACGGGCCAAGTAGACCTCGTTATAACACAGGAAGACTCATTGGCCCACCTGCTTTGTGCAGATTCATATAGTGTCCGCTGAACAGCCATCTTGCATATAGCAAGGGAGATACCAGAAAAGGGGTCGATCTCATCATCATCCATCATCGCACCCATTTTGGCCAGTTCGTCAGCTATACAATTACCCTGATTACCATATAAGCGTTATCCTAGAATGTCTCGCTATCTCATTAAGGGATACCCGGCATTCCTCGGTTAACCTAGATGTCGTAAAGACACCCGCTATTCCGTTAACGGCAGCCTTGCTATCGGTAAATATACATATATCACCAGATATTTGATAAAACCTCAGCCAGTTGGATGCACGTTTAATGGCCGTAATTTTCGCCTGAAGAGCCGTACAAAAGTTAGGTAGCCTGAAATAGGATTTAATCCCATAGTTCTCAATAAAGAAACCACCACCGACCCTATTGCCCTGCTTTGAGCCATCAGTAAATACCCTTATGACATCATCAGGGGGTAAGAGTCCGCGCTGCCATGAATCCCTATTCGGGATCTTAATATGGAAATGCCTATCGAAAAATGGTTTTGCGATGCAGTAATCGACATTACTATGTAAGTACCCATAGTAGTTCAGTATCTTAGAGTGCCCATGATCTTTACCAGACCACGAACATCCAGCATTCAGTCTCACAGCAGAGTTGAGAGCCATTTGTATCACCATCAAATCAACTGGTAACCAGTTTAGGATAGTAAAAAGTGCCTTAGAGGGGGTAGTCCTTATAGCGCTTGTAATCAGTATCGCAATAGTCCTGAGAACTCGTTCGACAGCCTTACGGTGAGTAGCATTATCCAAGGCGTGCCACCACACCAACACTCCATAGAACAAGATGGGTTTAACAACTGCTTTGAAGATCCAATTGATACCCTTCGGCATAATACCCCAGTTTGTACCAATTGCCTTCTTACAGGAGTAGATGGCTACATAAGCCTTGTTAATCCTGTTTTGAATATTCAAATTCCAGGACAGTCTTTTATCTAGAATGATGCCAAGATACTTCGCATTATCTCTAATCTCAAGACGGATTCCATTCAGTCTAGGTGGTCTGAAGTCATCGATCTTATACCTCCTAGTGAAGAGAACCAATTCCGTTTTTTGTGGGTTCACACTAAGTCCACTTGAAATACTCCACTCACTCAGTGTACTTAATGCTGATTCCATACAACTAGATATTGTATCCAGAAATTTTCCAGATATAAAAACTGCAACATCGTCAGCATATGCGACTGCCTTGATCCTTCTGTTGTCCATCCTGTGTAAAGTACGCTTTGTTTGTAGATCTTTGTCTTAGACCGGCATCCAGGTGCCTATGGTCTTCAATACGCCAATTTCCGAATTTCTTCGAAGAGCGTAAAGTCCCTATACAATAAAAGACGAGTCTTTGTATATGGTTTAACAAAGTCTGATTTTATTTATATAATTTCGGGGTTTATATACTATATTTTAGTATCCCCTCTCTTATTCTAATTAATAATCTATCTTAGTCTAATCATAATTCTATTTTCCTATTGGCTATTACATTTGAGTGATATTTAGTGCATGTGAGTGTTTTGTGTGTAACATATGTGCAACATGACACATTGCACTCAAATGTACTTTACATTGTTTATATTATTATTATTATTATGTAGGTGTATAGCGAAGTGTGTTGGTACACTACACCTGATCAACAGGGAATTCATAGCCAAATTCCACAGAAGTGGTGATAATACACCCCCCTGCGGGGTTCCACGATTGGCCACTTTTAAAACACTTACACCACCTAAAGTAGCACAAATGACTCTATAACCAAGTATCTTTTCGACTAGTCGGCGAACACATAGATCAATTCCCAGTTCATCCATCGCAGATAGGATGGCATCGGGCCTAACATTGTTAAAAGCTCCTTCAATATCGAGAAAGGCAACAAGTGAATACTCCTTATGTATTAGCGACTCCTCAATGGAGCCAACTAGCGAATGTAGAGCTGTTTCCACAGATCTGCCTTTGGTGTAGTCATGTTGGGATTTAGAGATGAGTTCCGACGGAATGGTCATACGTCAATCACCCTTTCTAGGGTTTTCAGCAGGAAGGATGCAAGACTAATTGGCCTATAATCCTTTGGTTTAGTGTGAGTCGCCTTACCACCTTTAGGAATGAAGACTACTCTACATCTCGTCCACCATGTGGGGATATAGGTCCATCTAATACATGCTGTGTATATGCTAATGAGCCATGGTACAACTATTTCTTCGTTCTTTTGAAGATCAGCAGGAATAATGCCATCCGGCCCAGGAGATTTAAACGGGTCGAAGCTTTTGATTGCCCATTGGATTCTATCCCTGTTTATCGGAACAGAGTTATCACCCGGAGCAGCAGAATCGACAGCCCCATTCACAGTCTCATCATCGACTGGAAGGCAACCTGGAAAATGAGTATCTAATAGGACCTCAAGTGTTTCCTTACTATTCAGAGTCCATCTACCACAGGGTTTATGAATATAGCTTGGTACAACCGGAGAGATTGATACAATTTTACGTAATCGGTTAGTCTTAGAGGATCCTTCCACGCCGCTACAGAAGTCCCTCCAGGCTTTCCTTTTCGCATTCCTCGTAAGGTTCTTAAAGTGGTTCACTGAGGACTTATATTCCGGCCAGTTACCCAGCCTCTTTGCCTCGTTGAACAATTTACGACACGCCCTTCTTGCGTGTGCAATCTCAGGGTTCCACCAGGGAGGCTTATTCCTACCCCTGCAGATATTCGGCTTACAGGCCAAATTAGTAGCTGATTGGAACGCTTCTGTAAGTGGCTCAACTGCTACCTCAATATCGTCCCTATTTTCAATAGTGGGCGGGTTTGGTAGAGACCGAGAGAGTACATCACTCTGCAACTCCCAATTGGTCTTTCTCCTATTTAGAATGGTATTATCACTCCTATATGTTACACTAATATTGAAATCAATATATAGATGATCAGAAAAAGAGCAGTCGCCGGAGACAGCACAATTATTAATCTTGTGTTGGTGTCGCTGCTACCCCATACAATGTGGTGCGAGTTAGCGTCAGCACAGATAACCAAAGGTATCCTGGACTCATTCGCCTTTTTCACAACACTACGGACATCATCGTTTGGTGGATGCTCCCCGTGGTCATGCGCCATGTAGCTGGATTTCAGCCATAACAAACAGCCTTCATTAGTTTCCCATGAGACTGCTACTGTATCTTCATTGCTGTAATCAGACAGAATGAAGATTTTCAAAGAGCTTTTAGCCATTATACAGGATCTAATTTTACCTGCGCCTTTAGCGAAGTAGAGCTTATAGCCCTTCAGACATAGTCCACAGATGCGATCCTGATGGGCCCAAGGTTCCTGGACCATGACTAGCTCCTCCCCGTTCTGAGCAATTCGGAGGAGCAGTGCAGCTGATGCTGCTTTAGAGTGGTGAAGGTTTATCTGTGTCACCCTCACCATGCTCCATTTTTACAATAGTGACGTCGGCGTCCTCCTGGTCAGAATTCAGGAGGGCGTCCTCGTCCACCACCTCATCCATCCGTTCAAAGAATGTACCAACTAGTTCGGAGACTGAGTTGGTATCTTCAGTGACGGTTGGATCAGTGGCGTCATTGCAATCCATGCCCTCTTCCGAGAGCATGGGCTTTACATCACCTGAGGAGGTATCGCCTTTGTTGTCGCTACGGTAGACACGCAGGATGATCGTACCAAATCCATAGTAAACCTTCCCTTGTGCCTTCCTTAGCGGCCCCAAGGAGTCCTTATTCAGGACAACGATCGCTTTTCTTGAAGAGCCCTCAGCGTCCGTAACCTTAACAACTTTCCAGTCTTGAGTTGGAAGCTGTGGGTTACAGCACTGAAGGATCTCCAAGATCTCCTCCGGGCTAGATGGCTCAGCTGGTATTTTAGCTATGGATCTAGGCTTTCGGGGTATCTCACTCACAGATAACACCTCAAGCCTAGGCCAAACCTCACCCAGTGATGCGACGGCAGTCTTTAGTAGCAACGATGAGCGTTCATCTACGCAAGACATAAGTTTTACGTGACCCTGGTACCAACCAGCGTCATCGCATTGTGGAGGAGTGCCTTGGTTCTCTTTGAGAACTTTCCAAAACACCCCTACCAGTTTTTGCTTCACCATATCCCAATTCAATTGAGATATGGATCCGTCATTGGCACTCCGGTCGATAACCGCCCTGACAAGACTGTCTTTGACAATCTCGCTAAAGGACTTAGCTAACGACCTTTGTGTCGCTTTGGGCCGTTTAGGTCCCGGTTGCTGGCTCTTGGCTGCTGTATCCTCCTCTGAACGTTGCCGTTTAGGCCCCGCTGGTAATTCAGCAGAAGGAGGAGCGGTCTTGAGACCAGCAATATAGGCTTTCGCCCAGGAAAGTGAAGCTTGTTGCTCCTTAGTGAGATCCTCGACTTTTTTAGAGCCAAGTGCCTCAACAATGCGGTAAGCGGAACGCCTGGTGGTAGCAGCCCTTCTAGCAGGGTTTTTATGCCTGGGGTTAATTTCAGAGCCGGAATTGGCCAGGGGTGATGCGTCTTCAGGACAGGAGAATTCCTTCACAAGACCTGAGCGCACAGTTGGCATATGGGAAGCATCCGTGAGGGGCGACTTAGTCGCTTCCCCCTTAGATGCACCCGAAACAGGGGGTTTAGCCGCCTTGGGCTTTAGCGGCTTTGGAGGTACTTGGAGAGAAGTCCAGAGGTACCTCGCCGCTTAGGTCACTACCACCTATTGCTTTAGATTTTTTACAATCAGCCAATCTGGGTATGCCAGATTGACCTCTTGCGACACCAGTAGCATGCAGACTAGTCTGGCCCGGTGTGATCACCTGACTAGCCTGAGTTGCAGTAGCATTCGACTCACCACAGCCCGAAACCATCGCTGTGGGAGTAGGGTCCCCGGAGATTATGAAGCCCCCGACCGGGTACATGGGGCATGGCTTTCTTTCCTCCATGTGTCCTGATGGACAATTAATTGCATTTTATACCTGCTGCCAGGTGTTGAATTAACTGCCGCCCCATTGGAGAAACAGACGTAGACCACCAGCCGCCCAATATGGGAAACAGACGCTGGTGGATTTCGGACGGACATTAAAGAGTCCTTACGGACCAGCCAGACTATCCACCTTAACCACCCCTCTCAATGAGGGGAAAATGGTTCGATGGAAAAAGCGTCTGATAGCCGCCCCAGAGGAGAACAGACGCTATCAGACAAAGGGGGGAGGGTAGTTCTTAGTATCATGCTCAACGCGTGCCCTTCTGGAATGGGAGACCCTGCCAACTCAAGTTAAACTCTCCCCTCCAGCATGGCCAACACGAATCATCGCACTTAAGCTTCTACATCGCGTCAAGATGACTACCCATCGTAGAGGAAACTACCCATCGTAAAGGTTTACATGGACAGCCAGCCAGACGGACGGACATCGTTTAATCGACTCAGAAAGTTATTCTAAGTCGATCGGTATACTTTAACCCAGATATGCCGACTGTACTACATGTAGTACATGTAGTTCTTGTTTACAGGATACGTCACGTTTATCAAAATACCATTTTTTGTTGTTCACATACTTAGTACTCACCATTATTTTTTGCTACTATTTTTGAGTTATTGAATTTTTAGTTTGTGATATTTTCAAAATGCCCATATTTAGTCATTATGGACATATCTCGTTTATACTGAAAGTAAAATTTTGTACATTTACAAGTGAATAAATACTATATTTTTTTGGAATTTATATTTATGAAGATTAGCTTGATTGTTATATGCATTAATGTTTCATTATTGCGTTTTAGCTTTTTTCAATAAATTTTTAAAAAACTTTAATTGCACTGTTTTTTATTTATCATTTGCTTACAAAATAATATAAAAGTACTTTTAAAATTATCAAGCTCAAGCCGTCGGCATATCTGGGTTAAGGTGGGTGTTAGACCAATATTTTTGCGCGTTACAAACATCTGCACAAACGCATAATACCCTCCCCATTGTGGTGGTGTAGGGTATAAATATCAAAATTAAAATAATGCTTAAAGTGTTACTACCATAGACAACAACTAGATAGGTAACTGAGAGCCAAAAACCTAAGGCCCGTTTTCTCAAAGTATCGACAAAGTGCCTGTTACTAAATGTCGACATAAATTTATTAGGTCCGTTAACAATTTTGGTTTTCTCAATATACCGTCATTTTCTTTTGTTTGACGTTATAGGGAATGTATAATAGAGAACATACTTTCTAGTAATTGTGCCTTGTTCTGCCATGACTTTCAATATAATATTGCTATTGAATTTCAACAACTGAAATTGTTAATAAATATCTAAAAGAAATTGCTGATATGAGTATTAAAAAAACATATTCAATTAAAAAATTATTGAAAATTAAAATCATATTTCAAACAAATTTTTTCAATTGCTTAATAACTGTTACCATTTTTTTCTGTGTAGGAAGAAACATTTTTTTTTACTTTTTTTAGAATAACTTCCAGGGTCTCCTAATTTTTCAATAACAATATTTTGCAAAGTTGTAGCTTCGGTAAATCTGAATAACTCTTGTGAACATATCAATGCAATCCGAACATATCTAGGCATACTAAATAGCTGTCAAAAATCACTTTGTAGCTTAAAAATTTTAGTTTTTTACTAGTTTTTAACTCTTAAACAAAAATTGTTTGTTAAAAATGTATGTTCGAGTGTATACTTCTCTATTCTGCTGGAATAACGAAGAATGGGCAAATCATTATCGGTATGACCCGGGCGCATCACTTTATCCAATCTTGATCACGCAAGACCGGCTTGATGCAAGATATGAAAAAACATTAAAATTTTTTAAAGTGGGCAAGGTTTGTGGAGCTTCTGAAGAGTAAATATAAGCTTTTTATATAAGTTTTTGATATCGGTGGAAATTTGACTTGGAGATTGACATTTTAGTGAAATGAATTAATTTTGTGTTTTCTCGGACGTCATTTACCTTAAAAACTAACAATATTTTAAAATGGTGATTTTCCATCAAGAAAAATAAAAACTTTGAATTAATGTAAAATTTGAACAGTTACAGACATCGCAATACAATTTGGAAGTAATATAGATCTAAATGTTCTTAAGTCAATGGCATCATTATTTTTGCCATTCTTTGTATTTAGTATTAGTATTGCCATTCTAAAACGGGGAAAAGGTGTTCCAAAAACTGATTTTTTTTTAGAAAATAGCCCACTTTAACGTTATTTGCAGTATGATAGTATGTATAGTTTTGTATGTATATAAACAACATATAGAGCTATACAAATATGATGATTCTTTGAGGATCGGTGCTTTGGGTTTTTAGAATTTTTACTCAAACCTAAAATTTTGTTTCAAAATTGCCCAAGTTTGAATAGGGCTGGGGGTTACAATGTCCGCATAAGTTAGTCAAATTTTACTTTATACGTTTTTGCATTAAGTTCTCTTTCCAGATCATAAAAAATTTATATAGCCACGAAGAAAATTAGTTTTTTATAACAGAAAAAATATGGGGACTTTTTGGGAAAAAACTTAAAAAACACACGCATACAAAGTTGAAATATATAAAAAGAAGCTCCAAATTTGGATGCGTGTAACTCTTTATAGAGACGAAATAATTGTTATCAGGTTTGTTTTATTTTCTTTAAAATTTTGTCACAAATATACGTCGTATAAAAAAACAAATTTCGACCTTTCGTGGGCCCATCATATATAAAATACAAAAAAATATCGAGCTAAATTTAAAAAAACATTCTCAAGGACTTTCTATATTCTAAATTTCAGCTTATTCGGATAATAAATGGCTTTTTGGCGATTTTTTTTTAAATGTGTGACATTGAGGGTCCACCCAATGATCGCCATTCCGAACACCTCAGCCGAGTAAATAATACAACACAACATAGAAGTGTGGACTTGATCATACTATTTAAACAAAAAATCATTGTTATAGCGTCAAAAAAAGTAGAAACGAAAATTGTTAAGGTACATAGTGATCTTTATGTGCTATTTAGAGTGACTAGACACGTTCAGAATGTATTGATATGTTCTCAAGAGTTGTTCAACTTTACCGTAGCTACAACTTTGCTAAATATTGTTAGTGAAAAATTAGGAGACCCTGGAAATTATTCTAAAAAAGTAAAAAAAAAATTTTCTTCCTATATTTTTTCAACAAAAGTGCATGAAAAAGCTATTTTTTGGAAAAAAAATTTAATGAAATTTATTTGGCGGACTCTTATATTATTGGCATATAAAGTTAAGCCGTACCACACAGTCTGAATTAGCTGTTAACCAAAAACTGATGACACCTTTTTTAGTCGCCCCACTGATTTTCAGAAACTTTGGGGTCCCATAAAATAAAATCGGTCACCAAAATGGACAAACTGAGTATAGGGTTTTACTACCCTTTGGTAGTAGAGTCGAACCTATATAGTCATGATCGTGTGTTTTGTTCACTGTTGCACTGTGTACATTTTAACGTGCATAATGTGTAGATTATGGATGGCAACCGAACTTCAGTTGCGTTGCCAGAGGGCAACCACAAAATTTCTTGTTGCCATTTAACAACAGAAAATTATGCTGCCAGTTGCGAAGACAAAAACTCAAACACAAGTAAATACGGATACATTTTAAATAAAAATTAGCTTTTATTTTAATTTTTCTCAAAATATGTTAATTTTTTTCCCTAAATTTCTTGTTCAAGTGGCCTGATACACATTAATGGTCTGGCGAATTTTTAATAACTTTAACATTTTTTAACCAAATTTTGTCATTTATATCTCATTACAGCGATAATTACGTACACATTTCGATTATTTTGCATTCAATTGCAAAAGAATTTATATAGAATTTTTTTTCCAAATTTTGGCGATAACACAGTTTTTGGGTCATTTTGACCCAAAGGAGATACAGGGTTAATTTCCAATTTTTTTTTAATGTAATATTCATTAATATAAATAAATCTACATATTTCCCCAGCAAACATTTTGTGAATTTTTGTAATGACAACTAGTTATTTCATGCATTATTTTGTGGTGGTTACCCAGCACATTATTTTATTTATTAGAATAAGTACTTATTTTTATACAGGCTGCTAATGAACTTTTGCATTTAGCACAGCTATCTAGTGTGTTTGACTGGAAAACAGGAGGTTAGTGGTTCGCCACCTGTCAAAGCCATTATTTTTTTTGTTCATATCATATTCATTTATATGCTGATGTTAAAACTATTGTTAACTTACAGTAAAATAACTCGTACATGGAGCAGTGAGTTAGCAGCTTGACTATCAAACATAAACAAATAATGTGACTGTTCGATTCCCACACAAGGCAATATTTTTTGTGTTTTTTTTTAGCTACATATTCTTGTTGCGAATTTACTACTTATTTCTCAACTGATTGAAAGTACATTTGTAAGCTTGACCCATGAAATTTTTAAAAATCTCGAACAAAGATAAGTAGTGTTTCAGTCAAATAATAAGTAGTTATGCCTTGGCTCCAATATTACTTGCTGGCTTACTAAGTAAGTAAAGTTTTTGCTGGGTCTAGAAAACAATGCAGAAAGTTAACGAGTTTCACCTATTTATTTCAAATACATAAATAGTAAAATTTTTGAAATTTCAGAAATCGTTGTCCGATTTGGCTCAAATTTTCAGCACTTAACTTTCAGGCCTAGTGTCACAATCTAAAAAAAAATCGTCTGTCACTCTAATATACATACAACTAAACCTTTGTTATACCCTTCACCTTCGTGAGAAGGGTATATATAAGTTTGTCATTCCGTTTGCATATATATATATACTGGATTCTTATAGATAGCGGAGACGATTAAGCCATGTCCGTCTGTCTGTCTGTCCGTCTGTTGAAATCAATTTTCTGAAGGACCCAGATATCTCCGGGATCCAAATCTTCAACAATTCCGTCAGACATTTTGGTATAAAAAACATGTCCTATTTTTCGAACATGTCGGCCCTACGCCCTTTAGTTTTAGAAACTCAATGAATATGTAATAAAATCTTTATTTATTAATGAAACTGAATGAAATTTCAGCGTTTTTTAAGTTTCTCATTCTAAATAACAAGGTGTAAACTTGTCAAAAGGTCAAAGGGAATCCCGCAATTCCTAAAAATTGGAGCGAAAATCCCAAAAATGGTATTTTTTACAATTTTAGGGATAAATAGGGAACACATCAGGGTTTCCAAAACTGCTTTCCATTTTCTGATCCCAGCTTTGGGATTTTAGAACATGAGGCCCAAAGTTGAAATTTTGATAAAAAATAGGTCAATTTCCAAGGGGCGTAGGGCCGAAATGTTCGAAAAATAGGACATGTTTTTTATACCAAAATGTTCTCCGCAAAGAAACTTTATAGAAAAACATAAAATTGTTATATGTTCTTAAAGAAAGTTGTTTTTTAATAAAAAAAAGAGTTATGTCACCTTTTTGTCCAAAAAACAGCAAAAATATACTATTTTTTGAATTTTTAAATTGAAAATCTGTTATTTTTGGATTCGTAATTGACATTGCTCTGAAATCTTTTGCATGTTGTTGGTAATTTAGTTGTCTAACTAACAAAAAAATTCGAGTCCATTCGGTCAAAAAGTGCGCCCTATATTTTTAAAAAAGCGGACCAAGGTATGGCAAAATTTTAAAATTTCAATTTTGAAATGCCTATAACTAGAAAATTATAAGAGATAAATAGCACACACAAGCATGTTTTTTAAAGATCTAGCCGAGCGCTTTCCAAAAATATAAAATTCTTTGAAATCGGATGGGAAACAAAAAATGGCACGTGTTTAAAAATTTTACATGTCGAAGGTACCCTATTTTGAGCCCCCATAGCGCGGCTTCGTGGATTATTTGCAGGGCTCATTTTAATAACTTAAACTCGAAAAATTCTTGGCTACACCCAACTCAAATTTTATCCCGATCGGACCAGCCGTTTAGAAATTCCAGATTTATTTCAAAAAAATTTCGATTCTGCCCCACTGTGTGTTGTGTGTTGAAATCAACTTTCCAAATCCCCTAAACAACTTACAAACATGATTGATACATCAAAATCTCCGGAATTTTATTAAAATCGAGAAAATTGGTCCACAAATGGCCGAGATATAAGCAAAAACCCCAAAAACCCATGTATTTTGTTAGTGTTTCATGAAATCATGTACATATATAATCTTATATATAAAAATAAGTGTACATTTTGATGTCACCACTAACTGCGAAAACGGGTCGACCGATTTCAACTAAAATTTCAGGGTACGTTGGGGTTGTAGATGGTTTATTTGAAGTTTGCACGAAATCGGCATAGTGATTCCGGAGATATGGCTGGACCGATTTTTATCAAATTTTCAGTGAATCTTCAGATTTTTGATATTCGGTCTGTGGGCGGAGGGGCGTGGTAAAATCAAATTTTTACACTATACCGCTAATGACACTATACATAATGATTTCAAGATCATTAATTGTGGCCAAACTTTTGCAAATAAAAAAAAAGTTAAAAAAAAAATTGCCAAAAAATTATTTTTATTTTTTCATTCGAGAAATAAATGCTTTTTTTCATTCCCAACGTCAAACAATGCTAAATTTAATTTCGTTGCTTAACATCATTCTAAAAATTTTAATTCACAGTGGTATACTCTTAAACGAATGATTTCGTGTAACATGTCCGGTACATACCAAATTTTCATATCGTTCGATAAAACAAGTAGGCCGCTGTTAACATTGTACTATAAATGTGCTTTTATATTATCAACCAATGATAAACAAAATTTCCGAAAGTACAACTAATATGGTAAACAACGTCGACAAATCAGATTTCGTTCCCGCCGAACTTCTGCCAAATGCAAATGAATATTCAATCCGTTGTCGACAAGTCTTACAACCAACTACAAACATTCGGATTGGCTGTGGGAACGTGCAATTTTGGTACCAAAAAATGATGATGTCAACAAGCTCAATGAGCAAATTAATTGAAACTGACTGGCGAAACAACATACAAATTGATTGACACAGTAATGAACGAAGAACAAGCCTCAATTATGCTACTGAAACATTGAAGGCGCCAAAATTATGCAAAGGAACACGATTGACCATCAAAAAATGTTCACCAAATTTAATTGAGGCAACAATCATCGGTGGCAGATTAAAATTCGAAGACGTAATGATTTCACGCATACCAAAGATTTCCAACGACAAAGCATTAGGCCAATCGTTGACTATTGCTGGCTTACATTTGGAAAATTCATGTTTTGTATGTGGTTTGCTCCCGAGTAAATAAAATAAAGAAACGTATATCCCCTGTCCTTAAGATGAATTCATAAATATAATATCCCATTTGCCTTAAATACATCCGTTTCTTTTTTAAGTGCATATCATGCCACTGTACTTATTACAACTTTGTCAAATGACCACCTCAGTGTTTCGGATGCGATGTCAGGTCGGGGAAGTCCGTGCTGTTTTTTGTCCGACACTGTATATTCAAATCGAGATGCAATATAAAACAGAATTATTGTAAGGGCCAGCAACGCGGACCGGGTTCAGCTTGTAGCATAATAAAAAGAAAACAAAACTTTAGTTGTGTGTATATATGTATGTATGTAGATGTGTGTAATACACATTGAGTATATTCACCAATTACATTTTGTTTCTTTGTAAATCTTATTCTCTAACAAAATAGAGAGAGTTTTTTATAATGAGTTCTCATATGAGCAACTCTATCATACGTAAACAGCACAAACACCCAAATATTGTTGTTGGGTAGAATCTACAATGTGGAATGAAATGAGAATTACAAATCAAACGCACGCGTGCATAATTTGTATGTATTTGAGTGCGTTTGGTTTATTTTTTTTTATTATTTTTGTTGTTATTTTTTTTCAACATAAAATTAAGGTATACTTTGGTGAAGGGTATATAAGATTCGGCACAGCCGAATATAGCTCTGTTACTTGTTTTCTTTTTATTATGTTATTATATACATATGTACATGATTTCATAAAACACTAACAAAATACATGGTCTATTGGGTTTTTTGCTTATGCCATTTGTGGACCGATTTTCTCGATTTTAGCAACCGAGCCGGAAGAATTATTGAGATTTTGATGTATAAATCATGTTCGTAAGTTATTTATGGGATTTGGAAAGTTGATTTCAACATACACACGGACAGACGGACATGGCTATATCGACTCCGCTATCTATAACGATCCAGAATATATATACTTTATGGGGTCGCAAATGAAAAATGTAGAAATTACAAACGGAATGACAAACTTATATATACCCTTGCCACTCATGGTGAAGGGTATAAAAATAGATATTTTGATCAGTAAAGGGAATTCATGGTCTAAAACCTTTAACTGGTACAAATACATTAACCAAGAAAGGATAAATCTAAAAAAATACATAAAGTTCAACCTAACCAAACATTTCAGCTATCTGGAATGTACTACATTTATAAGACTAAGAGCTAGTTTCTGGGATAAAGATAATCTACATTACTCGTTTAAACCTAGTTAAACTAAAAATTGTGTTTCTCACTTACTGTCTGTCTGATTAAACTAAAAATTGTGTTTCTCATTACTGTCTGTCTGTCTGTCTAATAATATAAAATTCACAAATTGAAGAGAGGAAAGCAATTAGGAATTATGAATTCCCGTATATTACGCTAACCTATAAATTACAATAATTAATAATTACATTAAATAAAATTCCGATGATCATAATATTAATAAAATTATTTTAGTGCTACTATTTTAGATGCCAATCACCTTTTTGAGGAAATTGGGCTTGTGCAAGCAGTAATTGATAAATCACGATTGCAACATGTTAATGACCTTGAAGATGTAATTACGGAAGACGCTATTAAGTTTGGTGCTGAAGAAATTGAAATTTTGGATAAAGAAAATGGTGTTGTTAATGTAAGTATAATTAAATAATTGTTGATAAATTTACGACTATATTAGGAACATAAAAAAAATCGGTATACAACTGGTCTGTAAGGAGATTACCGTTCTGTTTGGCCAGTATCGTCAGTATGGTTTCCACCGGTCTTACGGGAGATAGAACCCACACTGTCACTATTGACCTTAAGGGCAACCCAAGGGTGTATATCACTTCCAGGACTAAGTTCGACAAGCTTGCAATTGAGACCCTTAAGTATTAGAAGGAAAAAACGACCAACCCAAAACTGTATTTACAGGACCGTAAATTCTTTAAAATTTAACGAAACTGACAATAACAAGCAAACGGCGCACAGTGGCTCATTGTCGTTTTTCATCGGCCAAAACTCTGTAACTTTTGAACCGATAGAGATATTTTAGAAATTTTTTTTTGATGGACAGATAACTTCTTGAATTTTTCTCCAGTTTTAATTTCATTAAAATCGGTTCAGCAGTTGATAAGCATAAGTTGAACTTTTAATTTTTTTATAGCATTTAGTATGAAAATGCGGATTTTTTTATTTTTAGCATCAGCTTTACTTATAAAAAAGTTGTAAGCTGATAAAAACAAGTAAGGAAGTATGTTCGGTCAAGCTCGACCATATAATACCCTACACTAGAATATATTTTCGTGAATGATTTTCGGAAGAGGGCATTATATTGGAGCTATGACTAATTATGGACCTATCGCCATGAAATTAGGTAGTGTGATTTATGTCTATATGGAAGTTATTTCTGTTGAATTTTGTGTTTATAACATTTTTAAGAGATTTAGCTCGTTAAAGTGATTTTCGGAAGCGGGTCTTATATGGGAGCTATGACTGATTATGTACCGATCGCCATGAAGTTAGGTCGTGTGATTTATGTCTATATGAATGTTATTTCTGTTGAATTTTATATTTATACCAACATTTTTAAGAGATTTATGCTCGTTAAAGAGATTTTCGGAAGAGGGCGTTATATGGGAGCTAGGACTAATTATGTACCGATCGCCATGAAATTAGGCTGTGTGATTTATGTCCATTATACATGCCCTTAAAAAATATATTTGCTTTGGATGGGTCTTATTTTGTTCATTAGTAGCTAAAACTAACTACAGTACGGCTCAACCGAAAGGAAATCGAGGTTGTTGCGATATTCGAAATGTTGCAATAAGCAACCACTAATACGCTATTATTTTTCATTCTTTTTTTTTACAAAAACATGCAATTTAATTAACAAAAAGTAATTAAGTCATTTATTAAACATAACAAAGTAAAAATAAATGGTGTATATATTTTTTTGGTAAATAATATTTTTTTTTTTTTATTAATTCTTCAATTACATAACCGAGCCCTTAAGGGCCTTATATGGTTAATAAAAGCTACTAACTATATAAAAAACTACAATTAACAAAAATATATACATTTAAATTTAAAGTACTATACATAGTAAATAAAGTACAAAATAAGTAATCATTAAGATTTGAGATCAATAAATAGTAAAAGTGAAAACAAGCCATAATGAATGCTGGATAAGATTCTTATTGTTTTTCATTGCTTAACAGTACATAGTATAGTTTTAAATAATCTTTATAAATCTGTTACGCGTTAAGATAAACATGCGATTCTGCAAGTTCTAATAATTTTAATTTTAATTGAGGAAGTGTATAAGAAAATTTTCTCAATTCTCTCGGTAAGGCATTCCAAATTTTAGATAAACGAATTTGAAACGATTTCTGAAAGCAGTTCAAGTGTCTAATGGGAAAAATTATCTGAGTGTTTCTGATCGAACGAGAAAAATTAAACATGCCAACAATATACCCAGGGTAACCTTTAACAATTGATTTATAAAAAAATAATAGCATCCTAATACCAATAAAATCATCAAAAGATGATCCAAGGACCTTATATATATGCTGAGTAACATGATCTCGTATTTTCAAACCAAAAACGTAACGGATAATCCTGTTAAAAATCTGTCTATATTTTCTTAGTATCTGGGCCCCTGTACCCGAAAATACTTCGGCGCAATATAATATATGTGGCATTAAGACAGCCGAAGCAACTCGTCTTCTGATTGAGCAAGGTAAATGAATATTTAGTGAATATAATCTTTTTAATATAAATGATATTCGGGAGGATAACAAATTGAGATGTGGAGAAAATATTTTATTTTAAAAAATAACTGTGAATAAACAGCCAAAATTCATTATGAGAGCAGTGTCGTCGTGAAAGTATTTTTTAGGTGCCTATGATTTGGTAAATAGTTTTGAATTACGCTTCTGATTAAAAAAACAACCAGAATAAATAGAGAATAGAATAACTTCTGAATAATATTACATATGAAAAAAAAATAAAGTTGCACTTAAAGACTCTAATGTTAAAAAATAGGCTGTTGCGCTAGTCGGTCAGTTGCAATAATAGGTAGTTGCACAAATCGAGCCCGTACTGTACTGGAAAATTTAAGTGCATTCGGGTAATAATGGTACTTTTTTCAATGTGTTTACTATTGAATGGCATTAAAATTTTTGAAATCGGAGTTAACAAAAAGTTGGACTATTGATCGATGAAATTGAGAATGAGCCACCGTGCGGCGGTTAACTAAGTCTCTTAATATGCACCAGCATAAAAAATTGAATATTGAAACGAACCCAGCACTTCTAGAAATAACCAATTTCAATTACTTGGCGACGACAATTCAATAAATTTGAGAAACTGAAAGTTGGACACAGAAACGAACTAGGGATAGTGAGGAATGAAAAGTGTTTTATTAATAAGACAAATAAAACCATCCGAAGACGTACAATGGCTTCTATCGTTGGGAAAAAAATGTGCAATACCGACGAAGAAGGAAAAAATTCCCTATGTTTAAATACATTGCTGATGGAGAGGAACAGCAGGAGATGGACAGATCAAAATTCACATGGATGGTGGAAAATCATGTGAACAAAGGGACATTAGGAAAAAGAGAAAGATGTATATGCAAGAAACCTTATGAATAAAAATAAGACCATCTACATATATTCTGAATGCCGATAAGGGAAATGTCACAGTGGCCATAGAGAAGGACGATTACGAAACGAGGATGAATAATATTATTGGTGACATGATGACATCCAAAAGAATGAGTAAGGATCAAACATCTTCACTACAGAAGAAAAATAATGACTTGGTAGAAGAACTCCGTAAATGTAATATTATAACATTTATAGAGAAGAAAATACTGAAAACTGACACGGTAATTGCTCCAAGAATATATGGGTTACCGAAAATTCATAAAGTAAGCTTTCCTCTAAGACCATTATGTTCTATACAGAAACTCACAGAAAATTTCTGTGATATGAGATATGAATAAAATACAAAAAATACTTAAGAATAATGCATTTCCAGGTAATATTGCAAGAAATTTAATTAATAACATTAAAATGGACGAACATAATAACTCTGATAAAAAAACGATAATATACAAATCAATGATATATGTACAGTGGCTCACAGCTTATTTCGTGCATATTACTTTTTATAAAAGATATCGTTATATTTTAATAATTATCTTACATACTAAAAAAAGAACACCGACAAATATTTCAAAATATGGTATTATTTATTGTATTTACAAAAAAAAAATTAAAAACAATTCATTTATTAAAAATATTTAACATAAAAACTAAATTTCCAGAAAAATAACCTCACAGCTTATTTCGAGCACATATTAAATTACTAAATTTTTAGTGAAAAAACCAATTTTTTTAAAAAATTGTAACTCGAATTCAGGGTGCTTTCAGACATATACGATATAGTTTTTGAATCTACTAGTCCCAGGCTACTTCCACTCTGGCGGTGACCCGATACATGTCTTCTCTAAATTTCCCAAAAATTCAATTGAAAATTACACATTCTTGATAAATGGAAATTTCAAGTGAATTTTTGGGAAATTTAGAGAAGACAATCGGCTCACCGCACAGTGTATTATATAAGGTGTATTCATCTCATAAATGATTTTTGCAAATGATTGAAATTAACCATACAACAACTTGTATCGTAAAGTTAAGATGTCAAGCAATAATTATTTGCAGAAATTATAGTTCTTATATCAACAGAAGTATTCGAAAATGGCGACAGAATAAACAACTTTCCACTTCAAAGATTTGGGGAGTTAAAATTATACCTTATTCAAGGGCGTATTTTTAATATTTATAATTAATTTTTTCAAAATTGTTATACCTTGTTGGAAATAATATCTTGTCCAGATTCTATATTTGTAAAGAGTTTTGTATATATTGTTAGCAGATTTGAAATTTATTCATTTAAAATATATAATGTTTTTTGGCTTACATACGCATCTTTGACTAGGATTTTAACTATTGGCGCCGTTTGCCGCCGATCTAGTTTTACCATAGAATTAAAGCTCAACTTATTAGCTAAAACATATATCAAAATTAGCTGCCTTTTGCTGCCTATAAACAAATGGCATGCAAAAATGTTGAGCAACTCAGAAATTTAAGAAAAAAAATTATAAACTTTTTTTGATTTTAGTTGCTTTTCATAGCTTATTTTGTTATGATAGGTTATACAAATTTATAACTATATATAAAGTAAATTTAGTTCTTAACAAAACAGTCTTCTAATTTTTTTAACCGGATGAAAATTGTAAGTTATTCAACTTTTAATTAACACCTTTTATAGTATTTTCTCTCTCAGCGCATATGTATAAAAAAACAAAAAACTAAGTATAAAAAAAAAAATTTGTACAATTTTTAATTTACAAGGTAAATTTTTTCGAAATACTTTAATAACTATTTCTCATTTTTGTCTATATAACATTATCTTTAAAACACTGTGCAAAAAAAATAGGTTTTCATAGAAGAAAATTAAAATAACTATTGTTGAATTTGAAAAATTTCGAAAAAAAATAAAAAATTGCGAAACTTTTTATAAAAATATACATAATTTCATGAAATATTCAGACATTTATGAAGGATTAATTCTCCATAATTGTTATAATTTGAAATCGGTCTAAATGGACTCCAAAAGTATGTGAGTTAGAGGTACTATAGTACTATTACTTTTATACAAAAACTCCAAAAAAAATCAAAAATGTATTTTTAACCTTTCATATATTAAAGCTTAAAGTTCCACCTATTTAACAACAGATAAATCTTACTAAAATCCTCATTCATTCAAGTGTTAGAAATTTTTGATCCGAAAATTAACAAAATTTTCCACTGTGCACCGCCAGAGTGGAAGTAGCCTGGGACTAGTAGATTCCAAAACTATATTGTATATGTCTGGAACCAGCCCTGTATTCCAGATAGAATTTTTTGAAAAAATTGGGTTTTCACCAAAAATTTATGAAATATATTGAAATTTCAAGTGAATTTTGAAGAAATTTAGAGAAGACATGAATTGGGTCACCGCCAGAATGAAAGTAGCCTGGGACTAGTAGATTCCAAAACTATATCGTATATGTCTAAAACCAGCCCTGTATTCGAGTTAAAATTTTTGATGTTGGTGTTTTTTGTATGGAATTTTCAAGTGAATTAAATTACACATAATGCATTTATGTAATTATCATTATAATGAGATATAAAAGACATAAATTGGTTTAAAAAATGGTATGTTATTAATTCCACAGGCCATTAACGTGCATTAGGTCACATAAATATGAAATGTTGAAAATCGTAACATATTTTTAGAAATCTATATATATAACGTTACTCTTTTATATATATATAAAAGAGTAACGTTACTGACTGACTGACTGATTCATCATCGCACAGCCCAAACGGCTGAAGCTAGAATCCCGAAATTTTAACTGTGGGTTCCTCCCTCCCCAAAACGATCCGATAAGAAGGGATTTTTGGAAATTCGAACGTTTAGGGGGTAAAAAAGGGTAAAAACGGGTAAATTCGGTAACCTTATATCTTCAAAACTAATAAAGATACAAAAAAACTTAAAATAGCATGTTACTCCATTTCAAAAATAAGCTGACAGGTGTTTCGTACTTTTTGGAAATTCGAAACTTTTAGGGGAGAAAACGGGTAAAAACTGTATTTTGGTACTTTTTTTTGCACCCTATGTATCTTTTAAACTAATAAACATAGAAACAAATTTTAAATCGTATTCTTTAACTAACAAAAAATAAAAAATATAACTTTGGTACTTTTTGGAAATTCGAACCTTTAAGGGATAAAAATTGTGTTAATTTTTGGTACTTTTTCATAAAATATGTTTTTCTATAATTTGACATAGACATACGAATATTTTATTATGAAATTTATTTTATTACATAAATTTATTTGAATGAAATTGTACCACCTCAATGGGGATAAAAAAGGTACCAAAAAGGGGATAAAATCGGGAAAATACATTATATTTGAAATTAAGCCAATATTGATAATTTTTTTAACGTTGGTTCCTGGATTCATACAAAAATTAACTAACAGGGTGTTATTTGGAACTCGAGTACCAAGGTGTATATTGGGCCAAATCCGGGTAAACAGTTTGGTACTTTTTTTAAAACATATTTATTCTTGGGCACATTAACACAGATTTTAATATTTTGATACATGCCTATAGCATAAACAATTTTGGCAAAATGGAATATTTTTAAATTTCAAACTTGAGGGGTGTTCAAGTAAGAAAAGGAAAATTGGTACTTTTCTCCTAATGGTACTTTTTTAACATTTTAAATTATTTCAGTTATCGAGATTAAAGTTAGCTGATATGTATTTGAGTGAAGTTAGTGTTAGGAATAGGGGATAATATTTAGGTACCAAAATGTGTGAACTGTACTATAGGTACTTTTTTGTTCTTCTAATGGTACTTTTTTGAAATTTCTATAATAATGGACTTAGAAACATGAAATTAAACATATATGGTACTAAGTGAGTGAGAATTCTAGGGGGAGACTTTTTGGTACTTTTTCTTTATTGGAATGGTACTTTTTGTAATTTCTTCACCAATGAACCTAGAAACATGAAATAAAGCTTATATATAAACCGAGTGAGTGGGAAACCACAAGTGTGGGTTTTTTGGTACTTTTTCTATATTCTAATGGTACTTTTTTGAATTTTCTATAACTATGGACTTAGAAACATGAAATTAAGCATATATAGTCATAAGTGAGTGAGAATTCTAGGGGGAGACTTTTTGGTACTTTTTCTTTATTCTAATGGTACTTTTTGAATTTTCTATAACTATGGACTTAGAAACATGAAATTAAGCATATATGGCCCTAAGTAATGATAATTCTAGGGGGAGACTTTTTGGTACGTTTTCTTTATTCGATTGGTACTTTTTGTAATTTCTTCACCAATGAACCTAGAAACATGAAATAAAGCTTATATTGAACCGAGTGAGTGGGAAACTACAAGTGGGTGCTTTTTGGTACTTTTTCTATATTCTAATGGTACTTTTTGAATTTTCTATAATATAATGGACCTAGAAATATGAAATTAAGCGTATATGGTCCTAAGTTACTGAAAATTCAAGCGGAACTTCATGGTACTTTTTGTTTATTCTAATGATACTTTTTTAATTTTCTATAGCAATGGACTTAAAAACATGAAATTAAGCATATATGGTCTAAGTGAGTGAGAATTCTAAGGGGTGACTTTTTGGTACTTTTTCTTTATTCGAATGGTACCTTTTTTAATTTCTTCACCAATGAACGTAGAATCATGAAATAAAGCTTATATGAACCCGAGTGACTGGAAAACCACAAGTGTATACTTTTTAGTACTTTTTCTATATTATAATGGTACTTTTTTGAATTTTCTATAACAATGGACTTAGAAACACGAAATTAAACATATATGGTCCTAAGTGAGTGAGAAGTCTAGGGGGAGACTTTTTGGTACTTATTCTTTATTCAAATGGTACTTTTTGTAATTTCTTCACCAATGAACCTATAAACATTAAATAAAGGTTATACGGACCCGAGTGGGTGGTCAACTACAAGTGGGTGCTTTTTGGTACTTCTTCTATATTCTAATGGTACTTTTTGAATTTTCAGTAATATAATGGACCTAGAAATATGAAATTAAGCGTATATGGTCCTAAGTGATTGAAAATTCAAGCGGATACCTCATGGTACCTTTTGTTTATTCTAATGGTACTTTTTTTTAATTTTCTATAGCAATGGACTTAAAAACATGAAATTAAGCATACATGGTCCTAAGTGAGTTAGAATTCTAGGGGAGACTATTTGGTACTTTTTCTTTATTCGAATGGTACTTTTTGTAATTTCTTCACCAATGAACCTAAAGCCATGAAATTAAGCTTATATGGACCCGAGTGAGTAGGAAACCACAAGTGGGGGATTTTTGGTACTTTTTATATATTCTAATGGTACTTTTTTGAATTTCCTATAATAATGGACCTAGAGTTTCCAAAAAATCGAAGAATTTCAAAACCGCGGTTTCGGTTTTAAAAAATTAAAAACCGATCGGTTTCGTTTTTGTGATAATTTATTAAATCTTAAGTATTATAGAAACAAAATTAGTTGATAATATATGAAATGATATACAAATCTAAATTTCAAACTTGACGGGTTATGGTTTAGTGAATGCGAATTTAAAAGTGATAATCAATGGTACTATTTCCTTATTGCAATGGTACTTTTTGAATATTTTATAATAATAAACCTAAAAATTTAAAATTAGGAACACATTTTGCATTTTCTATAATAATGGACCCAGAAATATGAAGTTAGACATTTACAATTAGATTCACAAAGTGGGACTTGATAGTACTATTTCTTTCTTCTAATTGGGGTGGCGAAGCGCACCGGGTCAGCTAGTATTCCAATAAATGCATATTTTTACTTTAAAAATATCCGAATTTACTTGTATATGAATTCTGGTAGCATAACGTTAACTACCCAGGAAAAATTTTGTGGATTTTTGTAATGACCACTAGTTATTTCATGCATTCTTTTGTAAGGAGTGGTGGTTACCCAGCACATTATTTTATTTACTAGAATAAGTACTTATTTTTATGCAGGCTGGTAATGAACTTTTGCATTTAGCACAGCTATCTAGTGTGTTTGACTGGAAAACGGGAGGTTAGTGGTTCGCCACCTGTCAAAGCCATTCATTTTTTTGTTCATATCATATTCATTTATATGTTGATGTTAAAACTATTGTTAACTTACAATAAAATAACTCGTACATGGAGCAGTGAGTTAGCAGCTTGACTATCAAACACAAGCAAATAATGTGACTGTTCGATTCCCACACAAGGCAATATTTTTTGTGTTTTTTTTTTAGCTACATATTCTTGTTGTGAATTTACTACTTATTTCTCAACTGATTGTAAGTACATTTGTAAGCTTGACCCCTGAATTTTTTAAAAATCTCGAACAACGGTAAGTAGTGTTTCAGTCAAATAATAAGTAGTTATCGCTTTGCTCCAATTATACTTGCTGGCTTACTAGGTAAGCAAAGTTTTTGCTGGGTAACTAATTGTATTTAAATTCTTTATAAATTTTGTTAAACAAATTTTATTTTTTAAATGTTGAAATTAAAAAAATAAATAAATTTTGTTTACCTAAAAATAAATCCAATTTTTATTTAAAAGTATAATATGGTGAAGGGTATATAAGATTCGGCCCAGCCGAATTAGCTCCCTTACTTGTTCTTGGCATCTTTATTAAAAATATTTACATATAATTGTTTTTTTATTTTATCAGCTGACTCAAATTTGAAATAATAGCTTATGAGAGTTGCCCACAGCAGTCATATTTTTTCGTGTTATTATTTTATGACATACGACTATATGACTACCGTGTGAATACTCTAATTAAATACTTTTGGGTTGATTTTTATGAAATTTAAGCAAAATATACACATATGGGCAATTCCACGAGAATAGCTACAACGACTGAAAAACAAAAACCCTTGAAACTTTTTTTCAAGATGATTTGAATAGAAGAAAATAATAAAATGTTAAAATGTGAAAGTATTTAGATCACATTACAACATTTTAAATACAAAAATAATAGTTTAAACTGATTATATTTAATTTTTTAAGTTTTAGGTATGTTTTAGGCTAAAATTGCGGCGAAAACTAGGCTCCCAATTAGCTTGTAGTATGAAATGAATTTGACTCTGATTGTTTTTTTGCTATTGTCAAATTGTTTATTGAAACCGAATGTATATTTTTTTTTTTTTTTTAATAAATATTTTATTTATTTTTCTTCAATTTATATAACCAAGCCTTAGGGGCCATTAATGGCTAATAAAAGCTACTAAATAAAATAATTAAATAAACAATACTGTATTAACTCAAAATTTTAAAATTTTCAGTAGAGGGCAAAAACTGTTTGTAATTACATTTTAAGAGAATTTGAAAATCCGTATACATCATAGTAAGCAAATTCCATTTGAAAATATATTTACATTGTTTTTCTTTAAAATTTTTGCAATTATTGCAAAATATTTTTTGAGTTAATACCATTTTTCAGGAACTTCTCGATATTTTTTTGTATTACACAGTACAACATTTTTCAGTTCATTGCTTTGGGACTCAATTCCTACAATTGCACGTGAAAATAGCCCCAAAAATAAGAACTTCTGCATCATTAGTTTTGTCAAGTTGGCTGCCGTAATAATTTAATGGCCATACGAATTTTTTTCCTCAAGGTGGATTTTTATCACTTTTTCTATATTTTAGCACGGTTATATCTCGTATACCGTACGGAATATCACTTTTGTGGCTGAAGCAAAGTTATAGATATTGAATAGTAGAAAATAAGTACGGAACATATCTACCCGAAAAAGGTGCATCCAGTGCGTTAAAAATCGCAAAAATGCCCATTTTTTTAATTTTTTTTAAAAAATTTTTCACCATTTTTGTTCAATAACTGGATTACAAATCCAATTATGGACCGATCACCATGAAATTAGGTCGTGTGATTTTTGTCTATATGAAAGTTATTTATCATGAATTTTGTATGTATACCATCATTTTTAACAGATTTATTCACATTAAAGTGATTTTCGGAAGCGGGTATTATATGGGAGCTATGAATAATTATGGACCCATCCACCTTGAGGAAAAAAAATTCGTATGGCCATTAAATTATTACGGCAGCCAACTTGACAAAACTAATGATGCAGAAGTTCTTATTTTTGGGGCTACTTTCACGTGCAATTGTCGGAATTGAGTTCCAAAATCATGTGTTGTACTGTGTTATTTTATCAACAAAACAGTATAAACTCAAAATACAACCAAATTTAAATAAAACAAATTGATTATTTTTAACTTGAAAAAAGTCTCAATTCAAAATAATACAGTTTTTTATGAAAATATACGATGTATTTCTGAATTTTTGAATTAACTCAAAATAATACCTTTTTGTTGATACAAGGTAGTCACTAATTATCACGAAAATGGTCTCAAATGTGATTTTCGAGATGAAAGAGTAATCGGAATACTTTGAAATTTTTACAGTAGATAGATATTGATGTTGTTAGTTGATTTCTTGCAAAAAGTGAATTTTTAACAATTTTGAATTAATACAGTATTGTTGAACGAGTGCGATATATTGTTTTATTATAAGAATAAAATAATAATAAATTTCATTTATTATAAAATCATCCAAAGATTGTTTTTATTTAAATATGACGGATTATAAAAGAAAAATATTTCGTTTAGTGCCATGGTAGGCATTCATATTGTTCAGGTTACGATGATTTTCGTCAAAAAACCCAAATGTGAACAAAAGAGCGTAATAGAGCGTAAAAATACACACAATTCATTCAGTTTCTTGATGTTGTTGTTGTTTTTTACCCAAAAGAGCACACAAATTAAATGCCTCTTTTTGCTTACCAATGGTTTAGTGTAAGAAATTAAAAGAAAACATTACGCCTCTCAGGATATGAACATTTTCACATATGTATTTCTACATGTACCTCAAAATGACTTCCGTTTTATGTCACGTACGATATACCCTTATTTCGCTCAATATTTTGGACAACAATATTTAGAAAGAACTTTTTATTATTTTAAAATATAGTACCCTCTGAATGGAACATAAAAACCAAATTATTTTTCAGATACTCTTATTTTTGCAAAATCTATTCCACTATATATGCGTACAAATGTCACGTACGATGATATGGAATTGCCTATATGTAAATATAGTTTTCGAAATAAACCCCTAGCCCAAAATTAAAAAAGTAAAAATTACTCCAAACTTTTAATATCATAAAAAAAACATTGCAAATTTTATTATTTTTACTAAATTTTGACATTTGATCTGGCAACGCTATGCCTGGATAGAAGTGTGTAAATATTTGCTGTCATTGAAAATAAACTCTTAACCACAAAGTATACAGAGGCGTCAAATTTGACAGTTCAAAAACACTAAAATCAGCTTCTTTTGAAATTGATAGAAAGAGAAAACAAATTTGCGGTTTAATACAGACAGTGCGTTAAAACAAACAACTATATAAATAAGCACAAAACCAAACCAGTTGAAATTGTTTCGAGCGAAAGAGACAAATATATTTTTTTTGCCGTGTCGCCTCTGTATACTTTGTGCTCTTAACTATAACATAAATGAGAATTTTATTAATTATTCGGATATTAACAATAATTATTGGATTGCTTTTAATCTTTCGTTAATTTTAACAACCTGGTTCTTTTTAAATATTGCTGATTGAAGTTGTTGCTGAAGTTGCTGTTGTTGTAGCTGCTTATTGCTGTATACATATATTTTTGGTGCCATTTTACCTATTATTACCTGTTATTGTCAATATGCCTGCCCAGAGAACCAAGCCGATCGGCTGAAAATCGGCGGCTAGCCGCCGCTGGTAAATTTTTCATTATCACGCCGCCGCCGACTTGAATCGGCTTAAAAACTGAGCCGGCTCAAAGAAAGCCGCCGATTATCATCTGCGCCGCTGAAACCAATTATGTGTTTTATTTTACACATGAATATTTTTGGAACAAATCAAGATCCGCGTAACAGTTTATATTTTCATAATTTTTTTTCTGTTAATATTCACATTTTCTGTATTGCCGGCTTTCGGCCGGGTGAAGGGACTTTTAACTCTGGAGTGTATCGAACACCGGCTTCGCTAAAATCACTTTTTCTGTATATCAAAATTTTATGAAGTACTGTCATATACTGCGAACATTGCCGTTTCTACCGATAATAATATTATTGATTTCAGTACATATAACAATGCTATTGATTCTTTTTCGTTCTCTTGTATTAATCAAGATGAACTATTTGATGCAATTTGTAAGATTAAATTAACATCTGTTGGTACTGATTCTATTCCTATTCGCTTCATAAAATCTATTTATCCTCATATTTCTGATATTCTTATCCATCACGTCAATACGATCTTGACCACATCAAAATTCCCTTCCATTTGGAAGACTGCTCGAGTCGTCCCAATTCCGAAATCTAGAACAATCCATTCACTTGATGATTTAAGACCTATATCAATTCTACCAGCTTTATCTAAAGCTGTAGAACACATATTAAAAGACCAGATACTGTTTTCTGTACGTGAATTTATTACTCCATCGCAATATGCTTTCCGTTTTGGTCATAACACTACCTCTCTTTTAAGCCTAGTACTCTGTTCATATTTGCGAAAAATTATGGTTTTTTCATGCGAAAAATTTTATATGCTGTTTGACAGTTTTAATTTCGTGCGAAAGAAGTGCTGCTTATGTTATTTCGTGTGGAAAAATAAGGTTGCCAGATGTATTTCACATGTTTTCCACTATAAAAACAGAGTACTGCTTTTGCGAAATTATTTCGCATATATTTCATTCCAAATATTTTATATGTAGTTTGACAGCATTTCGCACGGAATTTTTAACAGCGTACCTAGCTTTACTTGATATGACAGATGATATTAGGCAGAATTTTAACAATAACACTGTATCTACACTTGTGTCTCTTGATTTGGCTAAGGCTTTTAACTCTATAAATTATTCTAATATGATACGTAAATTGAGAGATATATTTAGGTTTTCCACTACTGCTTGTAAGCTAATTTTTTCGTACCTTACATGTAGATATCAGTTTGTTGAAGTTAATGGCAACTCTTCGAATTTACTTCCCCTTAGTTCTGGTGTTCCCCAGGGCTCAGTATTGGGTCCACTTCTGTTTATCTTATATATAAATGATTTACCAATCTGTATTGATTCAAATAGTTGCAAATCTTTTTTATATGCAGATGATGTTATGCTCTTATTCAGTGGCAGTAAAAATGATTTAAATAAACACTCTTCTGATATTAATTATACTCTTAATCGTTTTTTACTTTGGTCATCTGAGAACTCCTTGTCCATTAATTCATCAAAAACTAAGGCTCTAGCATTTGGAAGTAATGGTGAAGATATAAATATTTCTATTGCAGGCTCCACTGTATTTTTTGTTGACCAGCTAAGATGTTTGGGGATTTATATTGATAATCGTTTAACATTTGCAAATCATATCGATAATGTATCTTGTAAGATTACATATACTTTGCGTAAGCTTTATTCTGCTAGTATTTATTTACCTTTTCAAATTAGATGGCGTTTGGCACATTCACTTTTAATGTCAATTATATTATATGGTCTTGAGATTGTATCGGGAACTTTTTCTTATATAATAACAAGATTAAATAGGATTGTCAATATGATTGTTAGATATATATTTAATCTTCGGAGGCGGGAACATATTTCTGATTGTGTCAAACGTTTTCTTGGTTGCTCTTTTCTAAATTTCATTCGATATCGTAACTTATTATTTTTTTACAGTCATTAAATGTGGGTTACCTGCTTTACTTTGTTCTAAATTTTCATTTATACATTCTATTAGGAACCCACAGATTTTGATACCAAGGATTCATTTGGTAATATTTGAACAGTCATTTTTAGTTAGGATTGCTAGGTATTGGAATTATTTGCCTTTAGAACTTAGGGTCTTCTCCCATTCTAATAATGCTTTTCGGCTCAAACTGATGGCATTATTTTCCTAATAAACTTATTGCCCATACCAAAATTTAAAATTTATTAGCTTATTAGCTTTTATATTCTTTTTATATATTTAATTCATATTTTTTAAAAAAAAAGAAACATATATAATAAATCTTTTTTACAATTACTAATAATTATCTTGTTAAATTGTGTGTTTAAAGTTTTACTAAACTCATGTTTTATTCATACCTAATCACTGCTGGGATCAGTTCCTTTCTTTTCTTTCGTTAATTACCTTTTGGTTTGGGAACCAATAACTCAATGAAGCTCATTAAAAATAGTATTAATATATAATCAATATATTTAATTTTTACATACTTATATATTTTTATTTAGGATTACTGCTTTGTAATATATATATTTATTGGCCAAGAATGGCTTTTTATATTACTATGAATGAAATAAAAAAAATAAAAAAGGAATTTTTGGTTCACAATCAGCGTTGCCACTGAACAAATTTTATTCCTACCAAATTTTTGTCAAAAAACTACCAAAATCGTTTTAAACCTACCATTTTTTTTAAAATCATATACTACATATTTTTTTTTTTGGAGAAAATTATGATTTTTTTATTTAAAAAGTATTTACATATCGTCCCCTCAATAAAACAATAGTGTATACGAATATACAGCATTATTTTTATTGCATAATACGAATCTACACAACTGATTCTATATGTGGTCAAAATTTGGTGAAATTCTACTTCCACAAAGTGATTCAAAAGATCAATTGAAATATTACTTTTGTTAAGATGACCATACGTCCTTTTTTTAGAGGACAAGCATCTATTTGATTTCTTGCCGGTCACCGGTTTTTTTGTCAAGTCGAATATTTCTGTTCATTGTTCTGTTCATACTCTTCTGAAATTTGTTAAACAAAATTTGGTATTTGTATAAGCTTTGATATTTTTACAAATAAAGCGTCTGTAATTCTCATTCACTCTATAGTATTATTTGTATAATATCTTTAGTTTTTCTAAAGCCTTTTGGGAAAAGGTTTCATGATGATCTGGCCTAAGCAACCAGTGAAGTGTGCATAGGAACTAGCTTATCCCCAACAATAAATTTTATGAATTTATCAATAATTGGGAATTCAGCACAATTCTTACCAAAGTTTTTTTTTTGAAATGGAGATTTGACACTGCCGTTAAAAAAAATTAAATTTTGTGGGTCATACCTCCGAATAGGTTAACGGTATCGTACGAAGACAAAAATTCAAATAAAAGTAAATATGGATATCTTTTAAGTAAAATATCTTTTATTTTAATATTTCTCAGAATATGTTAATTCTGTTCCTACATTTCTAGTTCTAATGGCCTGAAACACGTTAATGGCGTGTCTCTAAAATTTTGTAACCAGTTTTTGTCCTTTATATCTCATTAGAACTACAGATATGCACACATTTCGATTCGTTTAAATTTTAATTATGATTAACTTCAAATATTTCATCCGAGCTAAGATTGTTTTCAATATACATTTCTGCTTTTATGTATGCCTATACAATTTTTTTGAACTTCAATATGATTATTTTTATTTTTGAAATAAATTTCAATATTATTGTTAATCAGTTCTTTTTTTTATAAAATTACTTAAAATTAGTAAAAAGTTAGTTTTATACTGGTATATAAATATGGCAAACGTGAACTTTCAGAATGAAATTCTATATTGAGATTATTAATAATAGGCAATATGTATATACATATATGTATGTCTATACATATATGTATGTCAAGAATAAAAAATAAGTTTTGACTTTATTAGACATACTTTCGGCCAGTTCTGCTGCTCTTATACCATTTACGTCTTAAAAACGTGATATAAAATACAATTTTAAACTGTCCCATTGTTCTATAATTCTTGCAATAACACCTTCTAAAGATAACCATCTTGTTTGGCAAACACCTAATATTTTATGAGATTTCACAGAACAGTATTCCTGAAATTCTTTAAGCTCGTTAATTCTTTTGGGACTATGAGAGAAAAAGTATATATATTACCACAAAGAAGCTCAATATGTTTTGGCAACAAGTTACATGCATAACTAGAGCAGAGTTGGAGTGAGTGGCATATGCACTTAATGTAAAACAAGTCAGTTTCATTAGTAAGTAACGTCACCAGCCATAACGTTAGCACCGTCTGTTGCCAATCCGATCAAGTTTTTTAAAGGAACGTTATGTGCCGAAAAGAAATCTGTTATAAGTTGGAAAATTGAAACTGCATCTGCCTTACTGATTTCTAACAATGCGATAAATCTATCTTGTAAATAAATACTTTTTGATCCAACCTACCAAAAATCAATTTAAACTACCTTCCTACCAAACGAAAAAAATCCTACCAAATTTGGTAGGAAAAGCCCAAAACGGCAACGCTGTTCACAATATTAATAAACTGTACCATATTATATATCATATTAAAGGTATTGTGAAGCACTATTCAATGATACCCATAACGATCAGTTTGTTTTCCAAATATATGAGAAATTTACTATTATATGTATTGACTTTAAATTCATATAACTCTTAAACTAAGAGAGAGCAGGGAAAAATATTAACGTTTTTGTGCTTCTAATTATGAGAGCTATCAACACCAAAGAAATTATAAAAATGCAAGCTGTTTCGCTGATCTTGATTTATACCATATTTTTTTAGAAATAACACATGGAAAAGTATGTATTATTTTTCCAGTGTTTTAGAAAAAAAAATTAATAATATTTATTAATATTATCGGCTGCTTTTGTTATGTATCGGCTGCTTTTTTACATTTTATGGAGAAAAAAAATAATTGATTTGTGTTTCAGTAGATTAATCAAAAGCATGATGATCAGTTGTAAATTTATTTTGTTAGGATTTTATGTTGCAACATTTTTAAAAATAATACAACTTTCAAATGAAATACAGTAATTTTGACTTACCTGCTCATTGATGCTGGTAAGTGCATTTACAGTTTACTGCCCAAAAAAGCAGCTAACGACAAATAATTCATGTGATGCTTTGTGATTTTTCCGTCTAAAAATAACGTCAAATTGCTATTTTAGTTACTTTTAAAATTATTAAGAAGTTTACAACATATCTTTTTATTCAAAATCCTATTTTTCTTATTTTGTTTTGATTTAATTTTGTATTAGGCCGCTAAATGAAATTTTTTTCATGAAAACCAGCTATAGCTTGCAAAAGTATTATGCACTTATCTTAAATGTGCAGGTATGAACAATGCACTTAAATTAACTAATTTATATGGAGTTTGGTAAATAAATATACAAAACACAAGTTTTGTGCACTTATATGCAAAATGCTCTTAAGTGAAAGGCAGGTAAGTCAAAACAACTGTATTTATATCACCTTCTACAAAAAGTTTTTTGTGGAATTTTGCATGAAAACATCATCAAATATTGACGACTAAGTTCTTTCAACATCGAAAAATTTTGCAGTAACTCTTCGTCGTTTCTTTATCAGAAACTGAAAATTTTCATTTCAAGAAATGTTGTACAAAAAAGTTTAGAGATATTTTTAAAGTATTAAAAATTTATTAATGGTATCAAAAACATACATATTTATACCCTACACCACCATAGTGGGGAGGGTATTATGCGTTTGTGCAGATGTTTGTAACGCCCAAAAATATTAGTCTAACAACCACCTTAAAGTATACTGATCGATTAAACGATGTCCGCCTGGCTGGCTGTCCATGTAAACCTTGTGCGCAGAGTACAGGTCGCAAGTTTCAATATTGTTACGTTTCAACCTTTTCAAAACGTTGGTTTATTTCCTTTAAATAAACCGGATACTTTTGATTGCAAATAAAAGCCGTTTAGTAGTTTGCAAATTGTAACAACTCTTTATTTATTTAAAATGTACAACAGCAGAATTAAATAGTCACTCAATGTTTTTTATACACGTTTATAAATTCGCAGAAATACAGACTCACTTTATAATGTACACGAATTCACTTGAAAAGTACAGCAGTCAGTTGATGTTTATTCGAAAAGCGTCTCTGATAAACTGACTAACAACTGCAACCTCTGCCACTATTTATAACACTGCCATCTGCACTCTAGATTGCTCTTTAACTGTCTAGAGTTTTCTAATGCATACGCCATCTGTGGTGTACTTTCTACAATGTTCTTTAACTGAATATTCGAATTCGAATATACGGTCGCAGCAAACAGCATTGACATACTTACGATCAATGGTCAACTGAAAGCTTTTATTCAATGTTAATAATGCCCACAGATATGTTACAGTTTGCTATTAAAGCACTGCTATTTGAAAGCATTATGCATTATACAATTTCGTTACAATATATTTCGATAAAATATATTGTTACGATAGAGAGTTTTGAATATAGGCCCTCGATATATTGAATTATAAAAATACACCTGTTTCAATAAGAAAATATTATTATTTTTGTACAAAACTTTGGATACGGTAATTTTACCTAAAAAACGGTAATTTTTTTTTGGGCTGTACGGTAATCGAAATTAAAAAGTTAACATCACTGGTGCTTTGTTGTTAAGAGTCAGAGTGACCATGATGCGTTTAAAGATTCCATGGCCCAGATTTTATCAGACTTCAAAAACGAAGTTTCATCTGTTGTAAAAGAGATTAAATCTGATATTATGGATTGCAGGAAACTAATTAATCATGTTGATTCATCTACTAATATGAAAATTTCTGCGTTGGAGTCTGAAAATAATATTCTTCACAGAAGACTCAATCGTGGTGACTTTGTAATCAGTGGATTGCCTTCTGGCCTTAATTATTTGGATTCGGCTGTCATTTCCCTGGGTTCTTTTTATAATGTTACCCTATCTAATTCCGATATTAACCATTTATGCTATATGCACAGTAGGAGACTTATTTTGGTGAAACTAAATAATGTTGGTATGAGGGACAAAATAATGAAGGAATATTTTAAGCAACGTTCCCTTACTGTGAAAGATGTTATTGGAGGTGAGATTGAGAGTCGTGTGTATATTAATGACCACTATTCCCCAGCTGCTTCTAATTTGAATACTCTTTGCCGGAAAATGCTGCATCAAAAAATCATTTTGAAGTATAGGATTGTTAATGCGGATCATTTAAAAGCAAAGCTTACTCTTAGTGATGCAAAAGAATGTGGAATAAAGTATGGCGGAATGTGCTGAACTTTCTAATGTTAATTCCATTAGTTAGTTACACCTTTTTTATTAATTTAAATTATATTCATTTGATTTAATGTAATGTATTACATATTAAAACACGTGTTGTTTCTTTAAACTCCAAATAACAGCTTCACTTCTTATTTATTTGAATATAATCTTCAGCTAAATGTGCTATAATATAATAACGGTAATCACGAACTAGTACGTTTTGACCTTTTGTGAATACTATATTTCGGCCACCATTATGATATTTTATATTTTTCTCTTGTGATTCCAAAATCTTTTCCATTGTAGTGGGTGGTTTGAGAGCACTGAATCGAGTTTTTAATGTTCTGCCAAAAAATATTTTAGCTGGTGATTCACCTGTTGTACAATGAACTGTATTGCGGTAGTCCACTAAAAATCAAGATTGACATTTTTTGTTTATCTTTCAAGTTGGCAATAACAGATTTTTTTAAAAGTTTTTACGAAGTTTTCAGCTTGGCCATTGGTTGCAGAGTGTCCGGGTGCAGTTAAAATGTGTTTAATTCCATTAAGAGAAATTGTTGAAAGTCATGGGAGGTAAATTGTCGACCGTTGTCGCTTACAAGGGTATCGAGCAATCCGTATCTAGCAAATAATTCTCTTAGCTTTGCAATTTTGAATGTTGTTGTGATTTCTTTTGTTTTAAAAACGTCTACAAACTTTGAAAATGAAAATGAACTGAATAACTCCTTTCAGGGCTAGGCAACAATTCTTGGCACGATTTACAATTACGAACAATATTCTCAATGTGCTTATTAAGACATGGCCACCAAATATAAGATCTTGCTAAAGCTTTTGTTTTCACTATTCCTAGGTGGGAGCTATGTCATCGAGTATTTTTGTTCTTAGTTTTTCTTGAACAACTGTTCTGTATCCCCATAGAATGCAACTGTATTCAACAGTAAGCTGTGTGTGTGTTTCACGATAAGGTGCAAATTCATCTCCTTTCATGTTTTTTAATGTCCCATTTGAAATAGCTTCGCTCACTTTTAATAAAATTGGATCTCTTTTTGTTTCACGAGCAATATCTTTAAAACTTAAATTTAATCCATTTTCAGATTCAATAAAATTTACGTATGAATTTTCCTTTTTTTCGGATTCAAAATCTACTTGGGGCATACGAGAAATGCTATCGGCTTCATTTAAACATCCTTTTATATATTCAACGGTGTAATCAAAACCAGAAAGTATCAATGCCCATCTCTGCATTCTAGCTGAGGCCATTAAAGGTAAACCTTTATTATTACCAAAAATAGTAAGTAACGGTCGGTGGTCCGTTCTCAAAATAAAATGATTTCCAAGTAAATACTGTTTGAGTTTTGTAACACAAAACACGATTGCTAACGCTTCTTTTTCTAGAGTGCTGTCATTTCTCTCGCACGAAGTTAGTGCTCTTGAAACAAAAGCAATGGGCTTTAAGCCACCAGGAAATTTGTGAGATAATACTCCAGCAACGGCATTGTTCGAAGCATCAGTGGTTAATATTATTGGCATTTCAGCATTAAAGTGAACTAAGATTTGATCGGATGTGATAGCACTTTTTATAAAATTACTAGCTGAATCCGGTCCGCGTTGCTGGCCCTTACAATAATTCTGTTTTATATTGCATCTCGATTTGAATATACAGTGCATGATATGCCCTTAAAAAAATGAAACGGATGTATTTATGGCAAATGGGATATTATATTTATGAATTCATCTTAAGGACAGGGGATATAAGTTTCTTTTTTTTATTTACTCGGGAGCAAACCACATACAAAACATGAATTTTCCAAATGTAAGCCAGCAATAGTCAACGATTGGCCTTATGCTTTGTCATTGGAAATCTTTGGTATGTGTGAAATCATTACGTCATTTTAATCTGCCACCGACGATTCTTGCCTCAATTAAATTTGATGAACGTTTTTTGATGGTCAATAGTGTTCCGTTGCATAATTTTGCCGCGTTTATGTTGCGGAGAAACATTATCTGTGATCCAACCTTCAATGTTTCAGTAGCATAATTGAGGCATGTTCTTCGTTCATTACTGTGTCAATCGATTTGTATTTCATTGTTTCGCCAGTCAGTGTCATTAGCGGTATAGTGTAAAAATTTGATTTTACCACGCCTCTCCGCCCACAGACCGAAAATTAAAAATCTGAAGATTCACTGAAAATTTGATAAAAATCGGTCCAGCCATATCTCCGGAACCACTATGCCGATTTACATAAACCATCTTCAGACCATCCCCAACGTACCCTGACATTTTGGTTGAAATCGGTCGACCCGTTTTCGCAGTTAGTGGTGACATCAAAATGTACACTTCTTTTTATATATAAGATATGCCTGTTGACATTTTTCTGACCACAGAAATTTTACATTTTTACGTAAAAGCTCATATAAAGGTGACATTTTTTCTGCAAAATTTTGAATAAATTTGGAATAATAATTTGCCATACCAATAAGGGCTCTGAGTTCCGAAATATTTTGGGGTATTGGAGCTGTTAATACACTTGAGATACGGTCATTATATTTACTCAAGCCATTTTTGTCAATATTGAAACCAAGATATGAAGTTTTTTGTTGAAAGAAAACACTTTTTTTGATATTTAACTTAAGTCCAGCTGATTTAAATTTCTGAAGTACTAACCTTAATGTGTTAACATGATCATCCATATTTTTGCCAGTTACCGTGATATCGTCTTGATACACGACAACATAATTAATAAATTTTCCATGGTTTTCTGGAAGATGCTGCAGCTGTCTTTACACCAAATGGTAACCGTTTCACTTTTAGAGTACCAATATGTGTACTCCATGCACACAATAGTTGAGAATCTTCATCCAAAACTAGTTGATTATATGCATTGGATAAATCTAATTTTGTAAAAATTTGTCCACCCTCTAACGACGCAAAAATTTCTTCAATACGTGGCAATGGGTATTTAAAATCCACTAGAAACTTATTTATGGTTACCTTGTAATCTCCACAGATTCTTAAATCGCCGTTGGGCTTTAAAATGGGTACTAAGGGCGTTCCCCATTGAGAATTGTCAACAGGTTCAAGAACGTCACTTTTTATTAAATCACGGAGCTGCTTTTCTATTTTTTCTTTCCAAGCCAGTGGTTAAGGCCTTGGCTTAAAAAATACAGGTTTTCCACCATTGTTTATTTGTAACGATATTTTGTTTATCTTATATTCACCTAGCCGGTTATCAAAAACATAAGCAAACTCATTTTTTAACTGATCAATAATATTTGCTTTTTTATCTCCATTGCCTATATTATTTACTTGTAGCAACTCGAATCCAAACGCTCTTAAAAATGAACGGGGGGTTTTTTGAATCAGGAACCACAACAACAATGGTCTTAATTAAAACAAGCATCATATTCACCTATAATATTCAGCCGGTCTCCATTATAATCCATATATGGAACTTTGCAATGTCTCAAATTTGTTGTGATATTGTTTGCTTTTAAAAACCACTCTGGAACTAAAGTACAAGGAGCACCAGAGTCGCATAATACTGTAACTTCAACACCATCTATTTTAACGGGGAGAGAGTACACATCACTAGAAATTTTGTCAGACACACTGAAAATTCAATAATTAAAAAAATCATCATCATTATCATACGGTTCGTTAGTTGATACATAATTTACACCTTTTTTACATCTACAAATTGAAGCTAAGTGTCCAATTCTACCACACGAATGACATTTGCTCTATTTAAATTTGCAATTATGAGAACTATGATTACGCCAGCCACAATTAGAACACGGAGTCTTCTGTCTCTTTTCAGCACTGCCTCTGCCGGCATCACTGCTACTACCTCTGTTGTTGTTTGTTTTTTTTACCCACGATTTCTTTTTGACGAAGTTTACATTGGAATCTGCGATATCTTTAGTTTTAGATGAATTTTTCGTTTCCATGATTAGTGCCTTTTTTAGAGCAGTTTCAATAGTCAAGTTTTCGTCTTCTTCGCAAAGCCTCTCATAAATGTAGTTTGGCAAACCCACAATAAATTGATTTAAAACGAATGCATCCAAATGAGTAGTATAAATATGGGGTTTCTGGCGTGATTTAGAGGAATTTTTTTCCTCTAAACTGGCAGTGAAGAGGAATATTGAAAAATTGTTATGAGGAATTTTTGGCAGAGAAGAGGAATATTGAAAAATTGTTATGAGGAATTTTTGGCAGAGAAAAAGGCAGCGAAAATTTGATGACGTGGAATTGTTGGCAGAGAAAAAGGCAGCGACAATTTGTAAATTTTTGTTTTCTTGCTTCAGGTAATTTGAGTAATGTATAAAAATGCTTTGTGTGTTGTATTGTGTGGAATTGATTTTGTTTTTTTATTTCATTAGTTTTGTTGTACTATTGTGTAGAGGCTTTTAATGCAGTTTTAATAGGAAGGTTTATTTTCTTTTAATTAGTCTACATTAGGGTATACAATTTTTAATGGGATAATTTTTTTGTTTTTATTCACATTTAACATATTCATATCTAGAATACTTTTAAAATTAGTATATGGCTCAATATTTACACAACGAATGTAAATTAACATTCTTCTCAATTTGAAATTACAAAATGAAAATAGAATTTTAAAGCATACGCCACTTAAATTGTACATCATAATGGCAAATATAACCACAAAAATTAAAAATCTCCTCAATATAACATAAAATCTAAACAATTTTCATAGAAGCAAATATAACCACGAAAAATCACTTTATTCAAATAAAAATTTAAATAACTATAACAGGTCTCACTAAGCCTTTAATTCACAAGTCTCCACTAAATATAACTTTAAAACGAAAATAAAATGTTAATAAAAGTCTTTACTTTAACCAAATTTTAAGAAAAAAAATATGAATTACCTACTTAAAACAATATAAAATAAATCCCTACACCTGTTTTACAAATTTCAAACATTTTAATCTCAGAACAAGGTCTCAGATATAAAAATAAATTCACAAAATAAATATTTTAATCCAAATTTCATCCAAAATTTAAGAAACAAATACCAATTATTTAACTGCTACAAATCAATAATAAATTATATTCAAACTTAGTTTTCAGTCTTTATTTGGGAATTGAACTTTCAACCTCCTAATTGATAGATTAGCTCATTACCAAATAGCCTGTCGAGTCATCTCAACTATATAGTAATAACTTAATAAAATTCTGGTTATTGAAATTACTTTTTAAACCCTAAACAACAATACTAGATGTATAACAAGGTCTCATTAAAAATAATTACAAGTCTCCACTAAAACATAATTTTAACAATCAATGAAATCCCCTATAAAGTAAATAAAATTATCAATTAATGAAATGAAGAATAATAAAAATAGATTAATAATTTTTAATTCAAAATCAAATAAAGATTTCAAAATACAAAAATATAAATTTTAATATTAAACTACCTCAAGAGCATTAATGATCGAAATAATAATAAGGATTCAAAAAGAATTTTCCAGAATTTTCAACACAACATCTATTATAAAATTCTCCACTCAAACCTAACTTTGTCAAACAAATTTTAATCTCACATTTCTAACACAATATTTTAGATTCAAAAAGATAATTAAGCAGATAATAAAATTTATCATTTTTAAAACATAAAATTAAATCAACAACAACTTTAACCACAACTTCAAAAATCCAATATTTTCAAAGTTTACATCAAGTCTACATAAAATAATATGGTCTACAAAATATTTCAAACTATAAATATTAAAAATTTCTACAATTGCATAACAACTAATGAATAATATATTCAGTTCAAGTTAAAAAATTTTCTACTTTTTACATTTCTACTTTTATAATTTTTTACATTTCTAGTTTTATAATTTTTTGCTTTTCTACTTTTTACTTTTTTACATTTCTACTTTTTATATTTTTACTTTTATAATTTTTTACATTTCTACTTTTATAATTTTTTACTTTTCTACTTTTTTACATTTCTACTTTTATAATTTTTTGCTTTTCTACTTTTTTTACTTTTATAATTTTTACTTTTTTCTTTTCTATTTTTTACATTTCTACTTTTTTTTACTTTTCTACTTTTATAATTTTTACTTTTCTACTTTTTTACATTTCTACTTTTATAATATTTTGCTTTTCTACTTTTTACTTTTTTACATTTCTGCTTTTATAATTTTTTGCTTTTCTACCTTTTTTACTTTTTTACATTTCTACTTTTATAATTTTTTGCTTTTCAACTTTTTTTTTACATTTCTACTTCTACTTTTATAATTTTTACTTTTATAATTTTTTACATTTCTACTTTTATAATTTTTTAATTTTCTACTTTTTTACATTTCTACTTTTATAATTTTTTGCTTTTCTACTTTTTTTACTTTTCTACTTTTTTACATTTCTACTTTTATAATTTTTTGCTTTTCAACTTTTTTTACATTTCTACTTCTACTTTTATAATTTTTACTTTTTTACATTTTTACATTTTTACTTTTATAATTTTTTACATTTCTACTTTTATAATTTTTTAATTTTCTACTTTTATAATTTTTTGCTTTTCTACTTTTTTACTTTTATAATTTTTTACTTTTTTACTTTTCTACTTTTTTTTACTTTTCTACTTTTACAATTTTTACTTTTTTCTTTTCTACTTTTTTACATTTCTACTTTTATAATATTTTGCTTTTCTACTTTTTACTTTTTTTACATTTCTACTTTTATAATTTTTTACATTTCTACTTTTATAATTTTTTGCTTTTCTACTTTTATAATTTTTACATTTTTATTTTTATAATTTTTTACATTTCTACTTTTATAATTTTTTACATTTCTACTTTTATAATTTTTTGCTTTTCTACTTTTCATACTTTTGTACTTTTTTACATTTCTACTTTTATAATTTTTTGCTTTTCTACTTTTTTTTACTTTTCTGCTTCTACTTTTATAATTTTTACTTTTCTACTTTTTTACTTTTATAATTTTTTACATTTCTACTTTTATAATTTTTTACTTTTCTACCTTTTTACTATTCTACTTTTTTACATTTCTACTTTCATAATTTTTTGCTTTTCTACTTTTTTAATTTTATAATTTTTTGCTTTTCTACTTTTATAATTTTTAGTTTTTTCTTTTATACTTTTTTACATTTCTACTTTCATAATTTTTTGCTTTTCTACTTTTATAATTTTTTGCTTTTCTACTTTATACTTTTTTTACATTTCTACTTTTATAATTTTTTACTTTTCTACTTTTTTACATTTTTACTTTTATAATTTTTTACATTTCTACTTTTATAATTTTTTGCTTTTCTACTTTTTTACATTTCAGAACACATTAATCATAATGAAATAATCCAGACACTTCGATTACATGAAAAATTAGGTTTTACATATAAATTTACATATAAAAACATGGGTTTTTATAATACATATTGCTTAACAATTTCTATATTACATATGTATGTACTTATTTGAATTGAAATAATTTTTTTATTTTAGAAAACTCGGTCAAGCCCGACCATATAATACCCTACACTAAGTAAATGACCAAAAAAATTGGGTAACATGACGTATATCTAAAACTTTTTCCAGAGAAATTTGTGTAGATACCTATAAAAATTAAACATTTATGATCGATAAAGTCCAATTTCTGGTGGACATTTGTATGGGGGCTAGGTAAAATAATGGACCGATTTCAGCCAGTTTCAATAGGATTCGTCATTGGGTGAAAAAAAATGCATTTACCAAATTTTATAGAAATATCTTCAAAATTGCGACCTGTACTTTGCGCACAAGGTTTACATGGATAGCCAGCCAGCCATGAAAACTGAATTCAATAAATGAATCAACCACCAGATCAGTCCACCAGAAATTGGACTTTATCGATCAAAAATGTTTAATTTTTATAGGTATCTACACAAATTTCTCTGCAAATAAGTTTTATATATACGGAAGTCATATCACCCAATTTTTTTGGTCATTTACTTAGTGTAGGGTATTATATGGTCGGGCTTGACCGAGTTTTCTAAAATAAAAAAATTATTTTAATTCAAATACGTACATACATATGTAATATAGCGGTCGACCTCATATGCACCCCTCCAGTGGCTATTATCGGTCAGTTGTTGTGGTTTTTATTTTTAAGGTTTTAGAAACACTTACACACAAATATGAAAAAAATCAATTTAAAACAAGTAAGAAAGTATGGTCGGTCAAGCCCGACCATATAATACCCTACACCAAGTAAATGAGTAAAAATATTTTTCTTTTAAAATATCAATAATTTATATTTTTGAGTGATTTTTGGAAGTGGGCCTTATGTGGGAGCTATGACCAATTATGGACCGATCACCATAAAATTAGGTCGTGTGATTTATGTCTATATTAAAGTTAACTATGTTGAATTTTGTGTGTATACCAACATTTTTAAGCGATTTATGCACGTTAAAGTGATTTTCGGAAGCGGGTCTTATATGGGAGCTATGACTAATTATGGACCGATCGTAATAAAATTTGGTGACATGAATTTCGTATGTATAAAAGTTATTTGGAGCGAAATTTGTGTAGATACATATATAAATAAACATTTATGACCGATAAAGTCCAATTTCGGGAGGACATTTGTATGGGGGCTATATGAAATAATGGACCGATTTCAGCCAGTTTCAATAGGGTTCGTCCTTGGGCCGAAAAAATTATATGTACCAAATTTTATCGAAATATATTCAAAATTGCGACCTGTACTTTGCGCACAAGGTTTACATGGACAGCCAGCCAGCCAACCAGACGGACGGACGGACGGACGGACATCGTTTAATCGACTCAGAAAGTGATTCTAAGTCGATCGGTATACTTTAAGGTGGGTGCTAGACTAATATTTTTGGACGTTACAAACATCTGCACAAACGCATAATACCCTCCCCACTATGGTGGTGTAGGGTATAAAAAACATTTGTCTTGAGTTACAAAACATTTATTTTGATAGATATCCCACTCGCATCCCACTAAGCGACCAAAAAGGTTTTAAAGGAAAAGACCTAAGCTTTCTTTTGAGAAAAAAAAATTAATAAAAAAAGTGTCCATTTTGGAAAAAAAAAGTCAAAAAGGTTTTTGATTTTTCAAAAAAAAGTAAAAAATTGTATGTCTTGAGTTACAAAACATTTTTTTATAGATATCCCACTCGCATCCCACTAAGCGACAAAAAGGATGTTAAAGGAAAACACATAAGCTTTCTTCTGAGCAAAAAAAAAATTAAAAATGGGTCCATTTTTTTAAAAAAAGTCAACAAAGTTTTTGATTTTGCAAAAAAATTCAAAAATTTTAAATCTTGAGTTACAAAATATTTTTTTTGATAGATATCCCACTCGCATCCCACTAAGCGACCATATAGGTCGCTTAGGAAAAGACCTAAGCTTTCTTAAAAAAAATAAAAAGGGCCCATTTTGAAAAAAAAAGTCAAAAATATTTTTGATTAAAAAAAAAATCAAAAATATTTTATTAAATTTTTTTAATTTTTTTTTTCGAAAGATTGCATAAATAGCTATCTAAACTATTTGGGACACATTTTGCTAAGAACAATAGGTAATAAGTTATATGGATAAAAAAAAACACCTGTTTGGCCAAAATGTCAAATTTTGACCTCCTATAACTCAGAGAGTTCTTTACCGATCTTGTTGAAAAATGGTGTCCGAATTACTATCCAATAGAACTAACATTGGTGCAAATTTCATCGCGATCGGAAGACATCGATTTCAAAAGTTGGTTCACTTGACGTGAAATGCCCCATATATAAAAAAACTGTTTTTAAATTAAAAACTTTATATTTGTTGTTTTATCCTCGTCGCCAATTATATGTAATGTATTACATATTAAAACACGTGTGGTTTCTTTTAACTCCAAATAACAACTTCACTTCTTATTTATTTGAATATTATCTTAAGCTAAATGTACATAGGTTTTGTGCTATAATATAATAACGGTTGCGTTAAAATAAATAATGCAAGAGGAGAACAATATAAAGTTTAGAGTATGATACGAGATGATATACTTTACATTTAATAACAATGGAATTTCCTAATTAATATTTTTTATATACTTATTTTCCATGTGTTATTAAATCAAATGTTAATTTAGTTTAATTTATCATGCATGGAATATGTTAACAGGGATTTATTGACCCAAATTTGTGCCTTATTTTACCTCACATATATTTTTCTAAAAATCTATGTACATTTTCTTTTTCAATTTAGTATGTGTTAATACTAATTTTGCTATTGGTACATTGTACAATTGAGGCCAGCTGAATATATATTTTCTTATATGTTATTTCCATGCATGATATTTTGAATACCTTATTTTGCACTTTATTTATACCTTATCATGTGGATCTCTTAACATTCCAGGATACAGGCTCGTAAGGAATGATCGTTTACATGCTAGGGGTGGAGGTGAAGATATTTATGTATCGGATAGAATACGGTTTTCGGTTGTTTCTTGAGTCTCCCTTCCTAGCTGTGAATCTATATTTATTGTACTTAGGCCCCGATTACCGTTTACAACAGTTGTTATTTTAGTGTTGTATTTTTTAAAATGCGATCATGATTTACAACTGTTGTCGGCACTCAAGGCGAATTTATACAAGGTGGTGGTAGTTCTACAAAAACAACAAATGGTCTTAACAAATGTCAAAAAACAGAAATTATAAATTAAACAAATATGTATTAAAACTAAATATAGTATAGATAATTGAATAGTGAGGGCTTTACTTATTTAGGCAAAATATAAATATTTTATTAATTAGCTTAGAATATGTAGATATTGAAGTATAAAAACAAGCTTTGACAGGTGTTAGAACCAAACAAGCGAAAAAAGAGTAATCAGCTGATTGACTGAGTCCACCTTGTATAAATTCGCCTTGGTCGGCACTGTTGTATTTGGAGTTGTTTGTGTTTTGTAACATTGATTATCGTTTACAACATGTGTAATTATATGTTGTCAGCACTGTCAAAAACTTAAGGTACGGTCACACACAGCTAATATTTGACGTTTATCGTCAAATATTTCATTGCCTGAATCTGACCACAAATAAAATTTTGAGCTAACAACAAAACAGATGATTTTAGTCAAAGAAAATTATTTGTCGGCAAACAAAATATTTTCTTAATGTGAACAAAGTGTGACCACTAGCTACACAAATACCTAAAAAATATATAATTTGATCTTGCAAATATTTTTAAGGTTAAAACACTTATTTCGAATTGTAAAGTAATCATTTTATTAGAGATTTATTGAATTTTGTTATCATATATTGAATTTAATTTTTCACTTTTTGTTTGACCAAACTGCTGCGAAAAAGAATCAGTAAATATATTTGCCGTGTGGTCACACTATATCAAACACTTTCATAAAATAATTGTTTGATCAAATAGAAAAAAACAGAAAATTATTTGCTCAGCATGGCGGAAAAATAAGAGGAGATTATTTAAATATTTTTCGTACTAAATTAAAGACACAAATTCACTATTTTTTTTTTAAACATAAATACATATTCAATATTTCTTGAATATTTGTTATTTAAATTATTTTCACTAAATAATTGCATCAATAAATGAAGTCTTCTTCTTCACATAAAAGTCATTCAGCCTAGGATGAAATACTGGGAGAAAAACTAATTGAAGACATGAAGTCTATGTTGCGATTTTTGGAATTTTATGCGATTTATATTTTTATACGTTTAACATAGTCTGATGTTTGATTATTTTTTATTTATACATGAAGTTTGTCTATTTTCAAAATTTAAAATTGCTCATATGTACATATGGAATATTAACTGAAATTTTATACAGATTGAATTTAAAATCAAAGAAAATTTTTTATACATACATAAATAGTATGAATTGATTGTAATTAAAAAATAATTCTTAAACAATATGATCTGTTTAATTTTTTTTTACTGCAGAAGAAGAATATGTCTAATAGCATTTTTCACTTTTCTGATTTTAGTATCATACAAAAATTTTTATTATAAATTTTTAGATAATGCGATTGAATTGGAATTAATTAAAAATTTATGTAAAAAAGGTAAACATTTACATAAAATTTAACAATATTTGTGAACATGTTCTTATTCTGAATGAAAAAAGTTTGGAAAAAGTCGTGTTCGATTAATAATATGTATTAAAAAACCAATAAGCATTTTTACTGTAATTCAAGCCTTGAGTTATAGTCAAGCAATTGAATTACAGTTGTATTACACTTTATTTCAATAGCATTCTCCAGTAAAAAGGAAACATAAATTCAAGCCATATGTTTTTTGTTTGAAAAATATTTAATATTTCAAATATTTTTCAAGTATAAAACATGATTACATTTCCATTCAATTGCAATTATGAATTGTGATAGTAATATAATTTAATAAATAAACATTTAATAACTATATTATTAAATTGTTCAAGCTTGTGTTCTTTTAGCGATTTGTTTTCATTATTTAGCGATTTTTAATTTAAGATATAGCAACACTACTTTTGCGATAACACATGATGCAACAGCTGTTATTTGACGCTGTTTGATCTTGCAAATGAATTGCAAGATCAAATAAAAAAATACCCAAAATGCAGGAAAATATTTGCTGTTTAGTTGTCACACATTGGTCACATTACAAGAATGTTTTCATATTGGCAAATAAATTTGTTTGACCAAATTCAGCTGTTTTCTTGTTTGCAGTGCAAAAATATTTTCTGTTCAAACTAGAAACATAAAATATTTGATGCTTAAATAAAAGTACTGAAATTTCATAATTCTTTCAAATGTAAAGCAAAATCTGGTAATATTTTACTTTCTAGAAATGTCTTTTTTATTGATGAAAGAAATTAAAGTTGTTTTGCAGCTTTATTTAATAATTATTTAGAACAAATATTACCATAAATGTGACCACAAGTCAAATATATTTTCCCCTTTGTGTGTTTGATAGTATTTCGGTGTAGTTTGATTAAACAAATATGGCAAATAAATGTGTACAGTGTGAACACAAAATCAACCCATGAATTATTTGATGTAGTTTTGATCAAACACATGAAACATCTTGTGTCAAATAATTTGTGTAGTCTGACCCTACCTTTACAACTGATTGTTTGGTGTTGCTTTTGAACGTTACAAGTTGAAAAACGAAAATGGAGACAAATTTGTAAGTATGCATATACAATTTTCTTTGCAAAACATAAATAACTGTAAAAAATACTAAATTATAAATATTTCTTAGTAAAATTACAAATAAAAAACAAATGGAGAAGATGGTTGAGCTGATGCAAATTCATCCAGGTATTGGGCGAGGCAAGTTACCATTTGGATTTAGCAAAATGCAACTTAAGGCCACATGGGATACTTTTACGGAGCAATTAAATAGCTTGGGACCGCCGATTAAAAACACCAAAGAATGGCAAAGAGTTAGTAGTATATGTACTATCTAATTTGTATTATATTACTTAAAATTAATTTGTATTTTATAATAGGTATGGACTCACTATAAGGCAAATTTGAAAAGAAAATTGGCAGCAAATAAAAAAAATGTTCAAGCTACTGGTGGTGGTCCGTCCACAGAAATAAGTTTGAGCTCATTAGAACAGAGCACTGTGGAACTCATCTCAATGCAAACCCAAGTTAATCCAAATGGTTCTGCAATGGGTATGCATAGTCAAGAAGATTCCGATGGGGCGGAAATAACATTGACACCTGAGGAGCCTTCACAGACTGCTGAATCTGCCGAACCACAATTGCCAAAAAATCGCAGAAAGAAGTCGGGGGACGAACGTTTGCAAATATTAAAAATGAAATCAAAGAATCAAGAGAAGATCTTAGAGACTTCGAAAAGGTTGGAGAGTAATTCATATAAAAATTACCAAATAAATAAAAAATGTATGAATTAAAAAAAAAGAAGGCTGACCTACAAATGAAATTGATAGTAGCCAAACTTCAATTAACAAATAAAAGAATACAGGACTGTGATAAATAGCTTTTATTTTAGTATACTTATTATTTATTTTTACTTTATATTCTTTTTACTTTTTATTTTTTTACATATGAATAAGTTTTTAAGTTTGTTTTTTTATATTATTTTTAAGGTCAAGTGAATTAAAACAATAAATATGTTAACAAAATTTTTATTCATTTAAAATAGCAAGCATTAAATTATTTCTAATTTGTTGTGCGGACTCTTCAATGTTTGTTACTGTAGGTTCTCCGCCTTCTACTTCTGGGTCTAATGGAAAAGGCAATTCTTCAATAAATTCAGTTTTAAAATGTTTGCTTAAATTGTGCATGCGCAACAAACATTTGTAATTTGAGTCGCTTTTTCGGGAGTGTAGTGCAAACCTCTCGCAGAGAGTAAACAACGGAATCTGCTTTTAAGAACTCCAATTGTTCTTTCAACTACGTTTCTTGCTTTTGCATGGACTGTATTAAAACGGCTTTCGTGTGATTCCTCAGCAGCACTTCGAAATGGAGTTATTAAAAATGGTTCCAACGGATACCCAGCATCACCTAAAAATTTGTGAATTTAAAGAAATACGAAAATAAAATTTCCTACCTAAAATCCAATTCTTTGCAGGCGCTACAATTCGTACGTGTGTTCCATCTACACAGCCAATTACACCTGGAAATCGCGTTTTTGAGAAAAATGACATTTTGTTGGAATTTTTTTCTTCTTCAGTCATCCGGGAGCTTATCCATTTTTTGCAAATTTTTTTTTTAAAGAATTCTATTATATCCTTCAAAATCATGCAGACTGTTGGTTGCGAAACTCCAATACTAAGTCGCTTAATTTTGGCAGCAAATACAAAAAACCATCTTTATTTATTCGGAAAATTTTATAAAACGGAAATATATGTGTTAATATAGCTAATGATTTCAGACAAATTATACGTACTCAGCATTTGGTAGCTCCAAGGGGTTGGCACTATCCCGAATCATCTTCCGTAAACGTGCCATATGTGTATTCGTCCTACTATCATCGTCATCTTCAAAAAATAATTCGGTGTTTATATCCATTATTTCACTTTTAATTTAAAAAATATTGCGCGTTACAAATTTTCTTGAAACTTTTTTTTTCCAACTTGACAGTTTTTTATACGCAGCGATGTAATTTTACGGGCTAGGTGACATCAGGGTTTTGTTTGGTGTTGTTTATCTACCCTATGGTGACTTAGATTTGTTTGAATCTTCTCATTATGAACTGTTATCAAGATATACAAATATTATTATTGTTGGTGATTTTAACTACAATATGTTTGAAATTGTTAAAGCTTGTAGATTGAGGACTATGTGTATTAGATGCAATTTATGTGTTTCTCATAATAATAGACCTACTTATCTTGATGTGGCTCATGGCACAACTTCCTTGTTGGATATTTGGTTAGTGAGTAATTCTTCGTGTATGACGTATTCTAATCAGGCACAGTGCAATATCTCACCATGCGTTTATATTTGCTATTTTTAATTTTGCTGTAGGGTGTCCCTATACATGTTTAGAATATAGGGATTTTAACAGAATTGATTGGAATGTTTTTTTTTTTCTTGTATTGAAATGTTTGATTTGGCATACTTTTACAACTCAGGGAATATTGAGATTCAAAGTTCTTTAATTAATTCCTTGGTAGGTTCTTTATACTGCTTTGTTCCAAAGGTTAGGAAGAAGGTTTGGAGTAATGACACATCTTGGATGAAGTCAAGTGAAATTCAATTGGCAACATCTCTTAGGGATCTAGCATATAAAGTATTTCGTTCCACTAGATCTTCTGCCTCTTGTCTTATATATTGTAGATATAGGAATAAAGCAAAAAGTGTTATTCGTAAAGTTAGAAAGAAGTATTACTCAAAATTATTTTCTGGTCTGAATTCCTCTAGAATGTGGAGAATTTTAAAGGGTCATGGTGTTTGTGGTGATATTGGGTACACCTCCGATTTTAATATTGATGATGTTAATGATTATTTTGTGAATGCTACTAATTCTGGATCTAGTGATATAGTTGACATTGATACTTTTATTGATGCTTCTGAATCCTTTTCTTTCTCTTGTGTGACGGAAATGGAAATATTTGATGCTATGAATCGGATAAGGTCGAAATCTATTGGCACTGATGGAATACCTATACGGTTTCTTAAGATAATTTATCCTCATGTGTCGCATATTCTTATGCATCATATTAATTTCATTTTAACATCGTCAACATTTCCTTCCGCCTGGAAAATTGCTCGGGTAGTACCAATTCCAAAGTCTAGGATTATACATGGTCTTAATGACTTAAGACCTATTTCTATTATTCCATCTTTGTCGAAAGTTGTTGAGCATTTAATGAAGAATCAGATACTTTCCTTCGTCCAGAAACAGATTTCTACCTCCCAGTATGCTTTTCGTCGTGGACATAGTTCTTCTTTACTACTTCTTAACTTAACAGATGATGTTCGTCATTCATTGAATAACGGGGGTTTTGCGGCAATGGTGTCTTTAGATTTGGCTAAGGCTTTTAATTCTGTAAATTTTTGTGCCTTGATTAGGAAGTTCAAAGATTTATTTTGCTTTTCAAAATCGGCTTGTAAGCTTATTTTCTGCTACTTATGTGATAGGTCTCAATTTGTTGATAAGAATGGTACTTATTCTAGCGTTCTTTCTCTTTCGTCCGGTGTTCCGCAAGGTTCTGTATTAGGTCCTCTTCTTTTTATACTATACATTAATGATCTTCCTAATGTTGTTGATACGTCTGTTTGCAAATCATTTTTGTTTGCTGATGACATCATGCTTTTATTTCGTTGTGGCTCTGATAATGGTGATGTGCTCCAATGCAATATTGATTATTCCATTGATCGATTCCTACAGTGGTCTGTTGATAACTATTTGGCTGTCAACAATTATAAAACTAAAGCAATTTTATTTAGCTCTATTGATTTTCCTTTGAGAATTGTTGTTGGCAATACGAGTATTGGTTTTTCTGACAGAATAAAGTGTTTAGAAATTTATATTGACAGGCGCTTATGTTTTGATTATCATATTGATCAATTGAGCTACAAAGTTATTGGTATAATACGAAGGCTTCATTCCGTTGGTATTTATCTGCCTTGTCGTATTAAGTATGCACTTTTAATGACTCATGTGAATTATGGACTGGAAGTTATTTCTGGTACTCTATCATATAATTTAGCTAAACTTAATCGTATCACTAATATGATTGTTCGTTATGTATATAATGTTCCTCGTCGTATGCATATCTCGGAGTATGTCAAGAGCTTTTTGGGTTCATTCATGAACTTTATTTCTAACCGTATTTTGTTTATGTTCTACAAGATTATTAAAACAGTACGACCAACTCGACTTCGGTCTGAGTTTACCTTTTCGCGTTCAAGTAGGAACCCGCAAATTATTATTCCTAGGATTAGAAACTCTGTTTTTGAGCGATCGTTTATTGTTAGAGTTGCACGTTGCTGGAACTCTTTGCCTCTTGAGCTTCGTGTGTTTTCTCAGTCGAATAATGTATTTCGCTTGAAACTTATGCGGTATTTAGTTACTCTTTAGTTTGTTGTAATCTTCATAAACTGTTTAATTTGTTTTATGCTAAATTTAGTTTCATGATGTTTGCTACTACTTTTGGGATTTTTTAACTATGGTCATTATTATTTTTTTTCTCTTATTTTGGCTGGGGAGCCATTAACTAGAAGTATTGAGTATGAATTGAAATAATTTGTTGTTTTTTTTTAATTTTAGATATCTTTATTCAGGAATAAATCTTGTAATATATGTTAATTGGCCTAGGAAGGCTTTTTTATATTACTGTGAATAAATAAATAAAAAAATAAGAAAAAAACACTGTATCAGTGTATTACTTACATCGAAAGTAGCAATGAAATGTCGCACAGTGGGGGATCTGAAAAAAAAGTGGAAATAAATCTGTAACTTCTAAACGAATAGCCCGATTTTAATAAAATCCCATGGCTATGGAGGAGGTTTCGATAAGTTTAAGTTTTGAATTTGGGCTTAAACAACCAAGGGGGGCCGAGCCGCAATGCCACAAAGTAGGGCACCTCGGGTATATCAAAAATTAAAAATTATGCCAAATTTTTTTTTTCCGATCCGATTTGAAAGATTTTTATATATATGGAATGTACTAGACGAGATCTACAAAAAACATTGCTCTAGCCATATATTATCTCTTACAGTTTACGAGTTATTCGCATTTGAAAAGTAAAATTTTATTTTTTTTGCCTACCTTGGTCTGCCATTTTGCTAATAACGGATCCAATTCTTTCCCGATTTTCTTGAAGTATCTTTTTTTGAATTTATTAATAATCTTAAGAAAGAATTGTTAAAAAATATCTACTGAGTCAAAAGTTATGTGCATTCAAACTTAAAAAAAATAAAAAAGTCGTTTTTTCGCCATTTTTTTTTTCGAAAAAGTACCTACATTAATTTTAAATTATACAGAAAATGAGAAAAAATAAATAATGTGTTTATATTTTTCTGAAAGATAACATTTCGGGAAATATTATAAAAGCAAAATAATATCAAAATTCGTATTATTGCGTGGTCCAGAGCCTTCCGAAGTAGACCTATTTTTTATATAAATTTCAACTTAAGACAACATATTCTAAGTTTTTTGGGAATTGTGGGATTCTCAATAACAAATCTAAATCCAAATTTTCACTTTTGCATTCCGACAAAAAATGTATATATAATTGTAAAATTTAATTAAAAAATATTCATAAACCAAAAAGTTATAGCAGTTTAAAAATTTAAATTTTCAACAAAAAATAAAAAAAAAAAATTAATCTTTTTTTTGCAAAAACTCTTCTATGAAGTTTTTAATTTTCAATATATTTAAACATTTTTGAAAAGAAGATGCAATTTCCAAAATATTGATGTATAATACGTCTACCTTATTTTGTCCACGTGTCACAGTAATGAACGAATGATTAACATGTCTAGTGAAATTTCATCACCAAGTTATTTTCTTCCATAACAACTTCAATGTTAGGTACTTATATAATACATAAGTACAAACATTAAGCGATTGCAACTCTTTTTTAACAATGAATCCCAGGTATAATATGAAATACCTGGGATATCCCTAAAACATATTTCATGCATAATACTATTTTTTTACTACAGGTAATAGAACAGGTAAATTTCCAAATATACCTTCAACGATGACTACAGGTAACCTATTATATGAAACTCATGAAGAATAATTAATATATTGTTACGAAATTGTACTTGAATTCAAATATAACGATTTTAACGGCTGATTTAGAAGTAGCATAATGATTTCAAGTAACAGTGCTGTAAAACTGTAACATATCTGTGGGCATTGTTAAATAAAAGCTTTCAGTTGATTTGATTGTAAGTTGGCAACGCTGTATTCGAGTTCGAATAATCAGTTAAAGAACATTGTAGAAAGTACACCACAGACGGCGTATGATCTAGAATATTCGAACTTTGACAGTTAAAGAGCTTTCTAGATGGTAATGCAGTGTTATAAATAGTGGCAGAGGTTGCAGTCGTTAGTGAGTTGATCAGAGACGCTTTTCGAATAAACATCATCTGAGTACCTTAAAGTGTGTTGTGTTTTTTTCAAGTAAATTCGTGTACATTATAAATTGTGTCTGTAATTCTGAGAATTTATAAACCTGTATAAAAAACATTGAGTGGCTATTTAATTCTGTGGTTGTTGTACATTTTAAATAAATAAAGAGTTGTTACAATTTTTAAACTACTAAACGGCTTTTATTTGCAATCAAAAGTATCCGGTTTATTTAAAGGAAATAAACCAGCGTTTTAAAAAGGTTAAAACGTAACAATTGGTGTCAGAAGTGGGATTGCAAATTAATAAGCATGAAGTTTGAAGAACTGAAAGTTGAACAACTCAAGAAAGAATTGAGTAAGTTGGAGCTACCAACAGCAGGTAACAAGGCAGAATTGCAAAAAAGGCTAATAGATGAATTCAAGCTGCGTGATATTGACATCGGTACTTACGAATTTGAGTACAAAGAAGAAGCTGAGATATGTACCCGTTCAACAACGAGCAACATGGACTTAAACACAATGTTTGCCGCCATGATGGAGAAAATGAACGAAAATTCGAAACAGCTTGCGGAGGTTAAAACTGAACTTCTAGCTGAAGTCAAAAAAGAATTTAAAGAAACTTCTAGAGTCAACAATGAAAAATTATTAGCTGAAGTTCAAGTCAACAACGAGAAACTCCTAGCTGAAATGGAAGCGAAATTTCAAGAATCATCTAGAGTCACAGACGAGAAAATTCAGGAAATGTCTGAAGCTTTTAACAGCAGAGTGGATGGTATTGACCAGAAGGTGTCAGATTTAGAAAATGGTGTTGATCAAAAACAGCATGACCTAGAAACAAAGGTTAATAATCTTCAATGCCAAGATGGACCGGTACGAATTATTCCAGAATCCTCTAGTAGAATAAAGGCCCCTAGTTTTGATGGCACCATACCATTTAATGTTTTCAAGTTCCAGTTTGATACTGTTGCCATTAGAAACATGTGGAACAATGAAGAAAAAGCTATAGAATTGATATTGGCCTTAAAAGGGAATGCAGCAGTAGTTCTTGAAAGCGTGCCAGCAAGCAACAGAAATTGTTATGATGGAGGCGCTACAACGTAAGTACGGTGGCGAACATAAAAAAGAATTATACCGAATGGAATTGCGTGGTAGAGTGCAGAAACCCAATGAGACGCTACAAGATTTTGCGTTGGAAATCGAGCGTTTGCTACAGCTTACTTATCCAGGGGAGAACAACCCATTTTTGGACCATATCAAGATAGAGGCATTCGTCAATGGCATTCGCGATCCTGAAATAAAACATGCGGTTTGTGCTACACCTAAACCATCATTTGCTGAAACAGTCTCATTTGCACTGGCGCAAGAAACGGCGAAAATAATTTCAAAGCCGCAAATATGCAAGGTGCGCAATATCGAAGTTGTTGCTGAAGACGAGAGAAATATAGTCGATGAATTAAAAAAGGTCTTGGAGGCGTTTAATGATAAGCATAGCAAAGCCACAGTAAAATGTTATAATTGCGGTAAATCTGGTCATATTCAGCGAAACTGCAAAGCACCGAGAAAACGAACCAGATCTGTTTCGCCTCCAAGAAACAACCAGCCGTCAAATCATCAATCGTCACAAGAATCACCTTTAAACTAAAACGAGCTAGCACTATGGGGCAAGAGCTAGCTCCCACATCTGAGGGCCCCACAATCTCCATATCAGTAATGCAGCAGAAAAATAGCAATCTTACGGCTAGTGGATACATCAACGGTCAGAAGCACATTTTTACTATAGACACAGGAGCGTCGCAGTCCATAGTCAAGCCCGATTTAGTCAAAAACACAATTGAACCATTACGTGGGGTAAGTCTGCGCACAGCTACTGGGGAGCCAGCCACTGTCTATGGTAAATTAAATGTGAAAGTAACCATTGCCAATGTTAGCGTCAATCATGTATTTATTGTTGCCGATATTGTGGACAAAGTAATCATTGGTGCTGATTTCATGATTACTCACGGCATTACTTTGGATATGGGACAAAAAGTTATGATTTGGCGAAATGTGGAAATACCCCTTGACGTCGGATATGAAAATAGGACTCAAGTAAGAAAGCTAGTTACCGTCGAGCATCAGAGACTACCACCACAGTCAGAAACTTTAGTATGGGCCTGTATGGAGGGAGATTGTGAGGACAACAGTTTGTGGGTGGTAGAACCAGCAGAAATAAAAAGTGATCTTATAACAGCAAAAGCCCTCGTTAAACCCTGCAACAACAAAATAGTTCCTGTAAGAGTGCTTAAGCTGTCCAGCTCTGTAAAAATCGTTAAGCCAAATTCCGAAATAGGTCGATGCACTTCAGCAGATTGCGAGAAAAACCCGGAACATGCAAATAAATCCACCAAGGAACACGAGCTACTAGCGGAATATGTGGGGAAATGGGTAGGAGGATTAGCGCCGCCCGATAGAAATAAGGCCAAACAGCTTCTGAAGAAACATACCTCGGTCTTCGCCTTAAAAAGTCAAAGCCAAGGTAGAACGGCAATTGTAAAGCATCAAATAAATACTGGCGAAGCGAGGCCCATAAAGCAGGCGCCCAGATGTATTCCTCTAGCAAAACGAAGTGAGGTGAAGGAGTTGGTTAACGAAATGGAGCGGGATGGGGTAATCGAACCATCATCAAGTCCTTGGAGCTCGCCTGTTGTGTTAGTTAAAAAGAAAGACGGCAGCACGATTATAGAAAGCTGAACGACGTTACCAAAAAAGACAACTTTCCGCTACCAAGAATTGACGAGACCCTGGACACATTAGCTGGAACAAAATGGTTCTCCACATTGGACTTGCAAAGTGGTTATTGACAGGTAGAGATTGCAGAAAAAGACAAAGAGAAAACTGCGTTTAGTGCCAGTGATGGATTATGGCAGTTTAATGTGATGCCTTTTAGACTCTGCAATGCTCCAGCCACATTCGAGCGTTTAATGGAACATGTGTTGAAAGGACTTCACTGGAAGACATGCTTGGTGTACCTCGATGACATAATTGTCATGGGGAAGTCTTTCGATGAACACTTGAAAAACCTTGAAGAAGTCTTTAAACGAATAGCAGCGGCTGGACTAAAACTTAGCGTAAAGAAATGTGCATTGTTCCAGAAAGAAGTTAAGTATTTAGGGCATCGCGTAACAGCAGACGGCATATCAACAGATGAGGATAAAATACGAGCCGTAAAGGACTGGCCTCGTCCGAGAAATCTTCACGAATTGCGCAGTTTTCTAGGCCTTTGCATGTACTACCGACGATTTGTACCGAATTTTGCCAATGTTGCCGTAAGCCTACATGAGCTAACGCAGAAGTCGCGAGCGTTCCTGTGGAGTGAATCTCAAGAACAGGCATTCCTTCAGTTAAAGGAATTGTTGTGTACAGCAATCCCAGGGGCGAAGTTTGTGCTAGACAGCGATGCGAGTGGATACGGAATAGGCGGTGTGCTTTCGCAGGTGATCAACGGGACGGAAAAGGTAATATGCTACTACAGCCGAATACTTTCCAAGCCTGAGAGAAATTACTGCGTAACGCGACGTGAACTCCTGGCAGTATTGGAGTGTGTGAAGCATTTCCACAAGTATTTGTATGGTCAGCACTTCCAACTGAGAACCGATCATTCTGCCCTCAGGTGTTTGTTGCAATTTAAACAACCTGAAGGGCAACTGGCTCGTTGGATTGAGCGGCTTCAGAGCTATGACTTTAGCATCGAGCACCGGAAGGGTTTGAAACACGGCAATGCGGACGCGCTCTCAAGACGGCCTTGCAACGTGGAATGCAAGCATTGCGCAAAAGCCGAGAGAAAGGAATGTGTCATTGACGTTCGACTAATGCATATAGAGTCCAGTGCAGATTGGTCTGTATCGCAGAGAAATTACCCCATACTGTCAAAAATAATATCGGCAAAAGAAGAAGGCAGAAGGCCAGCCCGCAATGAAATATCGGCCGAAAGTCCACTGATGAAATCATATTGGGCCCTATGGAATAGTCTACAATTGTTAAATGGCTGCTTATACCGCATATGGGAAAGTGCTGACGGTAAAACAGTGACAAATCTAATTGTTGTACCATCCTCTAAAATAAACGAAGTAATGAAAGAGTTTCATGACGGTACCAGTCGTGGTCATCTTGGTGTGACAAAAACCTTAGAGAAGCTAAAACAACGTTTTTATTGGGTGGGTTGTCAGCAAGCAGTAGCCGATTGGGTAGCCAATTGTCCACAATGCATAGCAGCGAAGGGCCCAGTAAGAAGAAGTCGTGGACAACTTCAGCAGTATAACTCAGGTGCGCCATTCGAGCGGATTGCGATGGATGTAGCAGGCCCTTTCCCTGTCAGTGATGCTGGAAACCGTTACGTTCTAGTGGTTATGGATTATTTCAGCAAATGCCCAGAGGTATATGCAATACCCAATCAGGAAGCTAAAACGGTTATAAGCGTATTTGTGAACAACTGGGTGTGTCGCTATGGTGTTCCACTGGAGTTGCACTCGGATCAGGGTAGAAATTTTGAATCCGTCGTATTCAAGGAAATGTGCGACTTATACGGAATAAGAAAAACCAGAACAACGCCACTGCATCCTCAATCTGATGGCATGGTCGAAAGATTCAATCGCACCCTGGAGGAATATTTAAGAAAAGTGGTCAGTGCACACCAGAAGGACCGGGATGAACACATACCAAAATTTCTATTGGCATACAGGTCAGCTGTTCATGACTCAACCTCTCGAGCACCTGCAAAAATTGTCTTCGGGACAGAACTTAAGTTACCTGGTGATTTAGAATTCGGTATTAAGCCCTCATCAAATAATGAAAACACTTCCCAAGAGCAAGATGACCTTAACGAACTTCACGAATTCGTACGCAGACGAATAAATGACCAGCGACAAAATGAAAGCCAGATACGATCGAGCAGCGAATTCTGAGGGATTTAATGAAGGCCAACTTGTACTGCTGTATAACCCACAACGCAAGAAAGGACTGTCTCCCAAACTACAAACCCATTGGGATGGACCATACAAGGTGATTAAGAAATTAAACGACGTGGTGTACAGAATACAGAAAGAAAAGAGCCCGAGATCTAAAATGAAGGTCGTACATCTAGAACGACTAGCTGCCTATGGGAGAAGTGAATCTATGCCTATTCGGGACGAACAGGCTTAAGCGGGGGGCAGTGTTACGAAATTGTACTTGAATTCAAATATAACGATTTTAACGGCTGATTTAAAAGTAGCATAATGCTTTCAAGTAACAGTGCTGTAAAACTGTAACATATCTGTGGGCATTGTTAAATAAAAGCTTTCAGTTGATTTGATTGTAAGTTGGCAACGCTGTATTCGAGTTCGAATAATCAGTTAAAGAACATTGTAGAAAGTACACCACAGATGGCGTATGATCTAGAATATTCGAACTTTGACAGTTAAAGAGCTTTCTAGATGATAATGCAGTGTTATAAATAGTGGCAGAGGTTGCAGTCGTTAGTGAGTTGATCAGAGACGCTTTTCGAATAAACATCATCTAAGTGCCTTAAAGTGTGTTGTGTTTTTTTCAAGTAAATTCGTGTACATTATAAATTGTGTCTGTAATTCTGAGAATTTATAAACCTGTATAAAAAACATTGAGTGGCTATTTAATTCTGTGGTTGTTGTACATTTTAAATAAATAAAGAGTTGTTACAATTTTTAAACTACTAAACGGCTTTTATTTGCAATCAAAAGTATCAGGTTTATTTAAAGGAAATAAACCAGCGTTTTAAAAAGGTTAAAACGTAACAATATAATCATACTCAATCCACAATTGACATTAGTTATAATTAGCTAAAGATGACGATCACATTAAAAAAAACTTTGTCCTCCATTTTACTTCAACATAAAACTGATCAAGATAAAGTCAACCTCATATTGAAATTTATTTATTTATATTATGGTTGGATGAAAATATAGAATTTTATGTGTCCACGTCTGCCTTTGGTGCTCCCCGTAAGGAATACATGGAATTGTGCCCAAAATCCAAGAAAAAGCGGTTATTGGATTCACTATCAACCCTGTCTACTGAGGAAGTTTCGGATACATTTAAGGCTATGTTAAAGCAAGAAAAACAGCCTTTGGAAGCTGTTAAAATCGCTGATATTCTTCTGAATGCATCGCCTAGACGATTAAAACGAATTGTTAAGAAGAGGCTATTGCGCTTATGTTGCAGCTGGGACTAAGCCGTGATAATTATATAACTTTAAGAAAGGCATTGTTGGGAAAAGGAGTTGAAGTGTTACCATCATATGGCTCAATTCAGGAAAAGAAAAAGAGTATTATACCATCACCTATTGAAGTTACTGATCGGAAAGCTAGAATTGGACTCTCCACTCTACTCGAAAATACAGCATTAAGGATTGCTTGCGACTTTTCTACAGAACAGCTAAACAAAATAAATACTTATGATCTGCAACTAATCTGTAAGTGGGGATGTGATGGCTTATCATCACTTTCGGAATATAAGCAAACTACATCAAGTCAAACATCATCAGAGTATAAAAGTGTATTTATGTCATCATTGCACAGTGGATCCGCCCATAGGCCAAAAATAAATAAAACGATGACAAAATATTTAGACAAAATGCATAACAATTGTCTCTTAGATATCCAATCTTTTAAATGGCAAACCGGTTTTTGCTGGAAATCTAACGGGACTTTTTAAAAATAAAATTAAAAGCATGAGCAAATATTCATTTGCAAAGCGCAGCTGAACGCTGGATTTGCAAACGTGCACTTCAAAACGGTCTTGCAATGGCTGTAGTCTACAAAATTAAATTATTTTCAATGAATTTTGAAGTTAAAGGTATTTATTTTATCTTTAGAAAATAATAAAACTAACTTGTGTTGTAATTCTTGTGAAATTAATGTTTTAGTTAACCTATATATTTGTTACTTTTTTGTATAACTTCATTATGTTTACTTAAAGTTTTAGATGTGTTCCCCCCAATATTCCCCCGTGGGGTTTTTTTCATTGTATTTATCAGATTCTTAAGATAATAAAAGTGCTGAAGTTAGTTGCGGAAATTTGCGGATGGGCGTGTAATCTTTAATATACTAACTCGCCCCACAGAGGGATGGCTTCATACATTTTTTTTGCAAAAATTATAAGCTATGGTCGTAGAGCGCTGAAATTTGGCACAGAGAATTATATGGACTAAGTTAAGAAAAAAATGAAATTTTATCAAAATCGTCCACGCCCACTGCCCATACAATCCAAATTGATTTTTTCGCATAAAATTGTTTATATCCAAGCAAAAGTCTAGAAATTTGGTACATACATTTATTGAAACCAAAAAGGAACTCATGCTGAATTTCAATAAAATCGGTTACGCCCACCGCCCACGAAACTCATTCATAGATTAGAATTTTTTGGATATTTCGTTTATTATTCGACAAAAAATTTTTAGTTTTCATCCTGTCCCGAAAACTTCCGAAAACAATTATTTTTTTAATCGAAACAAGACACTCCCACCTTTCATTTTTTTCTACATTTTTTTCTCCATGGAAAATCAAAAATACAATAATTATTAGAGACTTATAGATTTGGGCATATCTTTTTAACTGTTTATGGTATCCCCATAATTTTTTTTTATTGATGTGGAAATGTTATATTTTTCAAATATGTTAAAGGTAAATGGTATATAAACCACTGAATTGCGTGAAAATATAAGTACATTTTTGCTTAACACCCTTGAGGACTTTACTAGCATGGACTTTTTTAAAAATAAAATAAATTTTTTCTTAAAACTATAAGTGTACATTTCATCTTTAAACATTTCTCTACAAAACTGCATCATTTGATTGTTGAAATTAAGTGTTTGAAAAATTGACTTTTTGACACCAAAATCCCTCTGTGCGCCGTCTTATTTTTGCATCGGTACATAAAAATCTGATCCATGGAGCTGAGGTAAGCAAGCATGTAGTAGTGTCAATAGGTGAATTGTCGGAGGAAGATGCTGAAGCGAAAAATAAGCATATAAAACAGTTTAGATTGCAACATACCCGAAAAATATCGCGCATATAACTTTGTATAACTTTTTAATTTAGTTTTTTTTTTCAGTGTATAATTCAAATGGAATAAAAATTAACTAAAATTGTTTAAAACAAACGAATTTTCATACTGAAATATTTTATTTCAAAAATTCATAAAACAAATCTAAAAGCCAATTAACCCTTGAAAAATCAAAGGGCTACTGTGGCTACAGTTGTTAATATTTTTTCTAAAAAATTTGCGGACTTTAAGTTCTTCGGGCATGCTATGAGGTGATAAATTTTGAAGACCCTACCTTTTTTACTTTTGAAGATATTGATTATTGACCGCTTGTTCATATAAGGAAAACCACTGTGCATTGGTTCCATTAAGAATTTGGAAGTATGCTGCCAGTGATTCTCCATCAACTAGTTTTGAGGATATATGGCCAATATGTTTATAGGCCAATATGTTTCGAATATACAAAAGAAACAAAGATTACGACACAAGATTTGATCAACTTAATTGAATCTGAAATTAAAGACTTGGTACCGGTTACAATCCAAATAGCTCAATATTCCTTCAACGTTTCTTTTAATATGAAACTAACGATGATCGATGGAAAAGTCAGCAACGCCATAACAGGAACATCATCTACTTGGAACTGTTCCATATGTGGTGAAAAAAAATCGGAATTTTCGTATATATCCAAGGAAAGAACAATTAACGAGGAAGTGCTCAAATTCGGAATATCTCCTCTACATGCCCGTATAAGATTTCTTGAACATTTTCTACATCTGGCATATGATTTAAAATATAGAAGCATATAAGAAAATATCAATAAATCAGTAAATACAAATGAAGAACTGATGGAAATGAGAGCCACGGAGAAAAGAAGAATTCAAAAAGCAGATTGGATTAAACATTGATAAACCACTCGTAGGACATGGAAGCACAAATGATGGAAACACAGCTAGACGATTTTTCAAAGATTTTGAAACAACCTCAGATATAACGGGAATTAATATGGAATTACTGAAAAAGTCAATATTATTTTAATGGCAATAAATAGTAAGCACAAAGTGAATGCAACAAAATTTGGCGAGTATTCCACAGAAATTTCAAAACTTCTATTATCGTTGTACCCTTGGAAAGAAATTACACCAACAGTACATAAAGTATTATGTCATGGAAAAATCATAATTGAACATAATATTTTGCCCTTAGGAGAACTTACAGAAGAACCTGTAGTCAACGTTTATATAGGTGAAGGTATATTTGGAAATTTACCTGTTATATTACCTGTAGTAAAAAAATAGTATTATGTATGAAATATGTTTTAGGGATATCCCAGGTATTTCATATTATACCTGGGATTCATTGTTAAAAAAGAGTTGCAATCGCTTAATGTTTGTACTTATGTATTATATAAGTACCAAACATTGAAGTTGTTATGGAAGAAAATAACTTGGTGATGAAATTTCACTAGACATGTTAATCATTCGTTCATTACTGTGACACGTGGACAAAATAAGGTAGACATATTATACATCAATATTTTGGAAATTGCATCTTCTTTTCAAAAATGTTTAAATATATTGAAAATTAAAAACTTCATAGAAGAGTTTTTGCAAAAAAAAAGATAATTTTTTTTTTTATTTTTTGTTGAAAATTTAAATTTTTAAACTGCTATAACTTTTTGGTTTATGAATATTTTTTAATTAAATTTTACAATTATATAGACATTTTTTGTCGGAATGCAAAAGTGAAAATTTGGATTTAGATTTGTTATTGAGAATCCCACAATTCCCAAAAAACTTCAAAAATCCCAAAATTGGAATTTTTTTGATTTTTGGATGTATTGAAGGTACCAAGCTCGGGGCTATGAAATCCCTTTGCATGATATTGAAGAACAGATTGGGACATACAAAACTGGTCTTAATTTTTTGAAAGCAGCTATGCGATTTTTGAATATGTTGTCTAAAATTGAAATTTACATAAAAAATAGGTCTACTTCGGAAGGCTCTGGACCACGCAATAATACGAATTTTGATATTATTTTGCTTTTATAATATTTCCCGAAATGTTATCTTTCAGAAAAATATAAACACATTATTTATTTTTTCCACATTTTCTGTATAATTTAAAATTAATGTAGGTACTTTTTTCGAAAAAAATGGCGAAAAAACGATTTTTTATTTTTTTTTAAGTTTGAATGTACATAACTTTTGACTCAGTAGACATTTTTTAACAATTCTTTCTTAAGATTATTAATAAATTTGTTGTTAATTCAAAAAAAGATACTTTAAGAAAATCGGGAAAGAATTGGATCCGTTATTAGCAAAATGGCAGACCAAGGTAGGCAAAAAAAATAAAATTTTACTTTTCAAATGCAAACAAAAATTTGGCATTTAATTTTTGATATACCCGAGGTGCCCCACTTTGGGGCATTGTGGCTCGGCCCCCCTTGGTTGTTTAAGCCCAAATTCAAAATTTAAACTTATCGACACCTCCTCTATAGCCATGGGAAATTTTATTAAAATCGGGCTATTCGTTTAGAAGTTACAGATACCTCACAAAAGTATTTTTTTGATAAAACTTTCATTTAACTTCAGAACACGTGTTTTTTATTGTAACACATTGCATCGCGTTGTTTTTTATATTATTATGCGTTCGATTAATTGTATGAAGATAAAATGCGAATCAATTTGTGCGGACAATTCAAACAAACATATTTAAAATAAAGTAAAATAGAAAACTCTTGTTTTGAATTTCTAAAATGCTTAAATCAAAGCCGTTCTTGGTAAAAAATTGACGTCTGGATTATTATTTACGGTGATCAACACAAATTCATAAGTGTTTGCAAAGTCAGTCGTATATGGTGTACTGCAAGCCTGAATCCTGGTTATTTTTTTTATATACATATAGATTTGTTTTCATCAAAAACATTTGCCAAAGATACTACTGTACAATGTACATAGTTGTATATTTCTTCAAATATTTTTTAATATGTCTAAAGTTTTGTAAATATTTATGTAGGCAAAATGTCAATAGCAAATTTCTACTTAAAAGATGGGCATCGTGTTGACCTTAAAAATAATTTCCCTTTATTTTAAGAAATAACTTTTATAACTGAGAGGAAGAAAAAAGGCAGACAATAATAAAAAGAACACATCTGACAGTTCTACCTGAACATTTTTATGACTGAATAAAAAATTGAACTTGTATGTATTACACATACATCACTTATACACAAAACAAAATAAAATCTTTTTCATTCATAAAATGCCTGTTTTCATAAAAAATCAATTTTTTTTTACTTTTCACACATTTTTCATGTCAGGCTGTATATTCAAAATTCAAATCTTGAGTGCAGTTATAATGTATTATTTATGAATTAAATGTATTTTTAGTGAAAAAACTATTTAAAAAAAAAATTATATCGAATATAGGGCTGGTTCCAGACATATACGATATAGTTTTGGAATCTACTAGTCCCAAGCTACTTCCACTCTGGCGGTGACCTGATTCATGTCTTCTCTAAGTTTCCCAAAAATTCACATGAAAATTACACATTTTTGAAAAATTTTTGATGAAAAACCCATTTTTTCTAAAAATGTTATCTCCAATACAGGGCTGATTCCTGGCATATACAATATAGTTTTGGAATCTACTAGTCCCAGCCTACTCCCACTCTGGCGCTGACCCGATTCATTTCTTCTCTAAATTTGGGAAAAATTCACTTGAAAATTTCACATTTTCCATAAATTTTTGTTGAAAAACCAATTTTTTTCACCAAAAAATTATATAATTAATTAATTTTTTAAAATTAAATTTGTTGTTGTAGCAGCAGTGTTTGCTGAGTTGACAGCCTTGGCCGAGTGAACTCGGGTCATTCCGGTGCGTGGAACCGGCTGCCGTGGGAATGATTAAATTTGTTTATGTTTTTTTATTGATTTCTTTCCATAAAATTCAATGAGTTTATAATATTTATTGAAAAAATCTATTTTTACCGATTTAAAAACTAGTTTAACAGTGTTTGAAAGTATTTAACATAAATGTGGGACGTATTTAACTGACGTATTTAACTTCACACCCTTCAATATCTATATAAATAAAAACCAAATGTCGTTCATTGGTAATTGCATCAGCTGAGAACCGCTGGACCGATTTGGAACTTAGGTTTTTACGGAAAGAACAATTGACCATGCCTACTTTTACGGGCACTTTTAAATTGGAAAACAGCTGCACCGATATGGCAAATTTTTTTTTTTAAATGTTCGTAATAATCCAATTTAAGATTTTACTGAAAGAAAAATTGACCACGCCTACTTTTACGCCAACTTTTTACGACTTATCGGAATATACATCGGCAAATACATCTGCAAAAATGTATCCAAACGCAGTGACTTGGCTGAGTTAGTGCGGATAAGTTCAACGATGAAGTCAATCAACTTCAAATGGGCCGCTATGTTAGCAGTAACGAAGCAATTTGCGCATTTTTCATTTGCCATTCATGAAAGACATCCAACTGTTCTTCATTTAGCTGTACATCTGGAAAATGGCCAAAAAGTGTACTTTACTGAGGAGAATGTATTACGAGTTGATTGAAAGGCATCTACAATATTGACCAGATGTGCAGAAATGACGAATTTGCCCGAACGTTGCTATACTCCGAAATGCCAAGATATTACTTGGAATCATTCGACAAAGAAATTTCAACGGCGGAAACAAGGAATCCGGTTCCAGGTTTCCCCCATTTGTTTTTATACGCCGCATTAGGTCTCATTTACACAGTCCATCCAAGAAACGATGAGTGTCGGAATGACCCAACATCATTCCGAGATTTACGAACTATAAATCTGTGGTCACAAGCAATAACCGCCTAATTCAAAAAACATGTTTTTGAGAAAAAGCTATTTATAGTTATAAAAGCAATTCTGAAAAAAATAAAAGATTGCATTAGAAAAAGTAGAATGCAGAATCAAGGATTCTTACCCCCACAATGCTAAAATGAAAAATTATAACAAAAGCTTTATTTATTAGAGAAATATTTAATAAAAACAAATATCATCGCTTAATGCAACTCAGAAATACTAAATTGAAAGTGCTAATGTCTGATTAGGCGTTTGTTGAAAATAAGTGTTTTGATTGTTGCTTGGCATATATTGAGTTAAGCTGTTATTACATATTTTAATATTGACATGTCAAGTAATTAAGTCAATTTGCAATAATCGCTTATCCTTAGTTTGGCACTTATAACAGCACTCTTATTTATGAAAATTTATTTTGTGAAAAATAACAATAACAACTAAAGTCATTATAAGCTATTTAAACAAAATAAAATATAATTGAACGTTTTCTTAAGTATATTTTGGCGCTTATTGTAAATGCGATAGTCTTCCTTAGGACTTAAGCCAATATGTTTCTAATTAATAACTTTTTAAATAAGAAAGTTAGGAAGGTAGGGATTTCACGTATACATACAGTTCTATGAAGAGAATAATGTAGCATTATAACTCAAATCTTTCTTAAGTCGACTTATGTGGTTATTGCTTATGACCATAGAAATGTTGAATTGTGTAACGTATAGAGAAGCGTATCAACGCTTGCGATTGTTAGATAATGACTAGGGTATTCGAATTATTCGATTTTTCTCTTGTTCGAATAAAACGAATAATTCGAATAAGAGATTTTAACTTGTTCGAATAATTCGATCACACGTTTAAAATTAATCGAATTATTCGAATAATTTAAATTTTTTTAAAAAAGTAAAGAATGAAGTTTTGATGTCGGTTTTTTAATATTTTGTTGTTAAAGATAACGTTAAAGTTAACAATTCAAGTATTGATAATGTTAAATAACATTCGAAAACAAAGTCCATCATTAAATTTTCAACAGAAATATTCTGATCAGATTACCTGCCGAACAATCTACAAAACAATTGACTAGTGTTGGGGTGAGGAATCCGCCTCGCTAATGATTTGCACAGGACTTTGAATAAAGAGACACTGGATTTCATTTTAATACAAATTTATTTATCCAATGTTTCTTATATTAAAATTCCTACAAACAAATACACATATTTATTTAGTAGGGGAAATTATGTAAATTACAAACAAAAATTTAATTAAAAACTAGCTTACTTTTTGTTATGGAAACCACTAGAGTTAAATATTGAAGATATTCTAAATTAGTCTTCCGCACTGAAGACTAACCACCACGCTAGCCAATTTAGTGTTAAAAATATATAAAATGTAGTTGTAACTATTGTAATAAATGATAATATAAGACAAACAAAATGACAGACAAAAAAAACTTGAGATAGTTGGACAGGATCCTGAATTCAAATACAATATAAACGTATTAAGAACTCTTTTATGTCGTTCATTAATTCGGGTTTTAAATTGAGTAACTAATTCTATAGTAAATTAATTATTCACAATTTTTAATTATTTACAACAAATTGTATTATACATCAAGCTCTATCAACGTTACCGAATCTTTGCTTAATAACGTGGTCTTAGGGAATTAAACAATACAGGGGATCTGTCCAATGTTTGATATCATTGTCAGTGAACGTGGCTAATTTGAAGTAAAGAATGATTGACGCATTTACAAATACGCAAAAAGTTTATTACCATCTTACACAAAGAAGTTCAACGATGTTCAAAATCATGTATAAGAAGAACTCCATGCTTTTCTTGCTACAAAACGTTAGTTTTCTTCTATTTCTATGTAATCATTATAAATGTCATCCTCAATATCACTTTCAACGACCGTTTCTAAATCACATTCTCCATCACATTCAACTCCATTTTAATCTATGTTAAAATTTTGATTATTAATTTCGATTGTTCTAATATTTTGCCAGCTGAATAACAAATATTTTATTCCGTACATTTTATTTTCATTGGTTCAAGTCATAAGTTAAAAATTTTAAAAGATTTGTTTTTAGAATTGTAACTTCTTGCAGTAATATTTATATATTTATAGAAGTAGCTATTGGAACACTCATCTACAGTGATCGAAAGTCCCTTTGTCTTTAGTTATTTGTCGAATTTCAGAAACAATACAATTTTTGTGAGTCATTATTACTTATTTAAATTTGAAATTATGAAATTTTTAAGAAATTTAAATATATAAGAACATTTATTCGTTTATTTCGATTATTCTACATAAAATTGTTCGAATTATTCGTTATTCGAAAATGGCCATTTTTAAATTGTTCGAATAATTATTCGTAAGAAATTATTCGATTAATCGATCGATCATTATTCGAATGAATACCCTAATAATGACACTCATTGGAAATATTCCCTCGGAGATGCAGTGCTTTCGTCAAATGCTCATCAAATACGTATGTTCATCTTAACATATGGGAAGCATATTGAGATAAACCGACTGATTTATGAAGTAAGTACAAAGATGCCATGTGTGATGATATTTTGCATCAGATGCGTATTAGAACATCAAATCCAAATTTGCAACTGGGCGAGGAAATTTTTCAACAAGGCTTTGATATTAACTGAGGACATGTGATTGATGACAGCTCCCAATCGTCCGATGCACGACGCATTTAATCAAGTATGCGACGCGAAAAACAATGTGATTGCGATGCCTTATGGGAATCAGTTCGAACAAACATTCCACTGTTGGAACGTCAACAAAAATATACGCACGAAACTCTTATGAACGTTTTGAAAGATGGAACTGGAAGGATTTTTTGCACGCTCCCGGTTGAACTGGAAAAACTTTTTGATTCTCAGCAGGAATTGCAGCTACGTTGTTGAAAGGCGGTATAACTGCTCATTCAGCACTCAAGTTGCCAATGAAAATCCAACATGCAACATTTCCAAGAACAGTGCGATGGCCAAAGTTTTGCAGCAAGCAAACTGATCGCTTAGGATGACGTTGCAATATTTACGAAACAATCAAACCGGGTTTTGAGGTGCTATGATTCTGTTGGCAGGTGATTGCCAGTGATTCCACGGTCAACGCAAACCGATGAACTTAATGGCTACATTTAATTTCCCATCGTTTTCTGCCAGTTTACCGAATCAAAATCCGAACTCATCCGAAAGGTGTTTCCAAACATTGCACAAAATTACAAAAATCATGATTGGTTGAGCTAACATGCTGTGCAATATTGGCTGCGAAAAACATTGATGTCGACGAATTGATTTTTAAGATTGAAAGTGATATTGCTCTCGAATATATCGAATGATGACATATAAATCGGTAGATTCTGTTACTTCCCAAGGTGATGTCGTCAACTATCCAACTCGTTGGAATTACCAGGATTACCGCCTCACAACCTCCACCTGAAAGTCTGACCGGACCACGTCTTTGTAATGGCACCTGAATTGCTATAAAAAACCTGATGCATAACGTCATCGAAGCAACAATACTTAAAGGAAGTACAAAGGACAAGACGTTTTGCTATCACGTTAGAACACCATAAGCATTATTTGTTTACGTGCCAGACAACAACAAAAAAATGTCGTGAATCATAGAGCATTGCAATGAACTAAATTATGATATCACAGCAAAGCAATCGAAAAAAAGTATTTCTTTATTTTAATTGGTTACCTGAACATCGATATTTCAATCAAAATATAAATAGAACACCATAGGATTCGTTGTACATACATACATATGTGCATTAGAGTTAATTTCAAAAATTTGATTTGCGGGTATCATAATTTTTCTGAAGGTTTTTGCGTAAATAAAAATAATGGCGTCCTTTTTTTTGGAAAAATTTCACTCCTAAAGATGCGGATTTTGAGCACATTTTTCTGTTGAGCAAAAATGGTTGAATATATTGCAAATCTGATTTCACCAATGGATTCTGCATCAAAATTTAATACAATTGATGTTTTTTGAATCCTTAAAATAGTTCCACTAACACACAACAGGGGGCGCAAATCTCGATCTGACCGCAATATCCTGAACTTTAAGATATTGGTCTCTAGAATTCAGATCGAGAGAAAGAGCTCTATACTGCACGGAGTTGTGTATAATAAATGCGATGCCTCCACCGTTGCCTCTGGTGCAGTCTTTTCGGATAACGTTGTATCCGTTGCAACTTTGCAGACTGGAATTACTCGTAAGTTTTGTCTCCTGGACCGCAGCGACCACGATGTTGTGTTGGCGCATAAATAGGCTTATCTCAGAAATTTTCCCTTGGAGGCCATTGCAGTTGAACTGCAATATGGATATCACCCCAGGTCTACGGACTGCAATCGATGGTGTGAGTGGCGATGGTTGTTACTGCTGCTGTTGTTGTACTTGCTATTGTTGTGATTGCGGTGGGGAGGGTGGAGTTGTGGCGTAGGATGACGACGATGATGCCGAAGACGCCGATGAACTACGTCGCTGGCAGCATGGGGCAACGTAATTCTCCGACCACTCCCTTTCATGATTAAGTCCGGAACAATTCCTAAGGTTACACCTTGATTGTATTGACATGTGGAGCATTCGGTTCTCGCAAACCGTGCAGAACCATGGTCCGGGATTTACTTCAACTCCGGCACGGACCAGTAGGATGCGGAGCAGCAACGCCGGAAGGTGCAGCTCCGAGATCAAAAATTGTATAGTTGTTGTTGCTGGGTTGACAGCCCTTGGCCGAAAATCTTCAGGTCATTCCGGTACGTAGAACCGGCTGTCGTGGGAACGTATGTGCTTGTGCAGCCCTTTAGTTTATACAGCCATAGTGCCCATGCATACTAGGCATATAACTAATTTTGACGAAATATTTGGCATACCACTACGTGATGGCCAATGTTGTATAAGTAATGAAAATCATTTTATCATTTTAGGTCATTTTGAATCAAAAACATCACGCACCAACACCAATTTCTAAAATAAACCAACCTTTATTTTCTCTGAAAAATTATATAAATAATTTCATAATTTTATTTGCAAATGAGAGGAATACTTCCCTTATTTAAAAATTATATTTTGAAGTATGTCCGCAGTTATTATTAAAATAAAATATGTATTTCAAAATAATTGAAAATAATTCATGAAAAACTTTATTGCGTTTGGTGCGTGAACTTTTTTAACAACCGCGAAAAAATAATACCGTGGTTTTTTATACTTTTTAATGCTCTATTCGACTATGCTATGCCAATTTGCATATTTGCAAAAATTGTCGATAGTTATATCCCTAATGCATACTAGTAGTAGTGCACAGGGAATATACATACTGGTGTTAACAGCCTTTTATCACAGTCGTAGTGGTACTAAGTAAATACACTAACAACCTCATACAAAAATTTTACACAAAACCTCTGTCGAGAGGAAGAATGGGTTGTTTTGGTCGACACGTGAAGCATAAAACACGTTGTACGGATACTCTGCGCCACTCAGTTCTCGGTTTCTCTGGTTATATCCTTTTTTGCAGTAATTATCCTAAAGAAAACTAATTATTTTAAATAAAATAAAAATTGTTAATTTATGAGTAGGTGAGATGCAAAACTCGTTTGTTTTTAGACTGGCATTCCTTTTGGAGCTTTATGGTAAGCAATATAGAGATTGTATGGATGTACGTTATTTTCTATATTTTTACATGACTTAAAATTGCAGTTACCAGCAAAACTTTTTCGTTCCATTCATCAGTCATTTTCAAAACTCTCTCCTTACACATTCCGTAGCAAAACTCACTGGTTCAATGTTCTATTACTGAACTTTTCCTACTGGGTTATTTACCATAAAAAAATAAAAACATCAGATATCCATGAAATTCAACTGTTCTGTGATGGTTGCCCAGTAGCTCGTCTCTGTATTTCTCGCATCGTAAAATATCTTGCATGAAGTGTGAAACAAAAAATTCCATCGTTTCTCGATGTGTGAGAAGAATGTGTTTCTGTATTTGAATGCGAAAACAAACAATACAGATTCTGTTCTTACTGGAATATTTCCAGTAATTAAGTGTCAAATGCAAGACAAACGTCAACGAAAGAAAGAAATTATAATAAAACCACAACAGTGAAAGGCTAAACAAATTTAAAATGTCAAAATATAACAATTGTGTTTTATTAATTGTCGCTTATAACTGCTGAATTTAAAAAAAAAAAATTACAAACACATTCTTGTGTACATACATGTGTATATATAATTATTTTATTCAATCTCTTTGCTACTTATACATACGAAATTAAAAACATCTATTATTTTTAAAATTTTGTTTTTCACGCATCAATTTGAAATGTGACTTGTTTTGACAGTTCTTGTGAGAAACTTTTCGCAAAATATTGTTACAGAAACACTTTTTCTCACTTCTTTCCAAAAAATGGAAAATTTTTTAAATGACAGATAATTCTCGCAAAGTAAATATACAGAAACACTTGTGTGAGAAAAAACATTTTTTGTTTCATTTTACACTGTTTTTGTTGCAATTCAATCGTTTCATGCGGAAAATTTTACGAGAAATACAGAACAAAATTGATCCAGAACTACTTCCCACCAGTGCACAGTGGGAAATATCACCAATCTAGCTTATAAAAAATCATATCTTTTAAACTATTGATCTGAGGAGTAAGAAATGTATGATGAAGCGATTGTAGCTAATAGAGTGATCTTTAAATATATTGTATTTGCAGACACCCTGTTTCATTACAGGGTGCACCAAAAGGCAGGTTTTAGTGGAAATTACAATTTTTCTTGATATTAAAGTTCAACAAAATAAATCAGATTTTTTTGTTAAATAAAACTCAACAAAAAATCTTTTTATATGTTAATTAAATCATAGCAATAGTTGTTTGCAATAAAAATTATTTAAAAAATTAATTTTCATTGAAAAATTTTGAAAAAAACCTCTTGTTTATAATGGGGTTTTTTTAAAAAAAAAACAAACACAAACTGCGAAGCGTTTTGCTTGTCTGCAGATACACCCAGAGTCTCTGGCGGGAATCGAACCCGCAACCCCCAGATTGATAGTCAAGCACACTATCGTCTAGTCTAACGGGGCACTCACGGGGTTTCGCGCGTTTTGTAACCTAGAAGAATTATTTAAAAATATGAATTTTCATTGAAAAATTTTGAAAAAAAACCTCTTGTTTATAATGGGGTTTCTCTCGTTTTGTTATCTGTAAGAAACAAACAGCCTTATTAGACAGTAAAAGACCATAAAATGTTGGAAAACCATGCTTAAAAATCAGATTCACAATAATTCCACTGCCTGTTTTAGAAAATAAAAATTTCCATTTGGGAATTTATATTGAAAACAAAAACAAATTTTAGTTTTTTATTGTCGTTTCAATATAAATTCCGAAACGAACATTTTTATTTTACTTTCAAAAAACAGGCAAAAAACCCATAAAAAAAACACTTGAAAAACACGAAAATTTTTATTTTACTTTCAAAAAACAGGCAAAAAACCCATAAAAAAAACACTTGAAAATCGCCAAGTTATATTTGTTTAACCCTATTTATTAGGGTGGATCGATTTTTTTTCATAAAAAAAATAGCAGAAACGCATTATACGGAAAATTCTATCTTGCGCATTTCGAATTTTATCCAAAAAAAAAATTTATTAAAAAAAATATATATACTGAAATATCATTGAATAAAAGTCGAAATGCGCAAGATAGGATTTCATTTTAGACCTATGGTTTCTTGAGGAAACTTTCTTAGAATTTTTGCGTTTCTGCTATAAGACTTCTTACTTTTTTATCGTCCATACAATTCGACCCGGCCTACTATTTATATATGTGAATATCTCAATTTTAAACACTGTTTTGGTACTAGTTATTTGAAGTCTGGTCCTATTGTGGTAAAATTAAGGACGACTACACCAGTATCCCTAATGGTTGAGTATCCCTAACAATATGATTATATAGGAAATTAAATGGATTATACAATAAATTAAACGTATTTACAAAAGTAAATAGTGCCAGGGTTCGTAGAAAAATATTACAATTGCTTAAAATTATACTTTGTGGCAGCCAATTTTTTGTCCAGACTTACTTTATTAGGTCTAGTTTCAAATTCAAAAATTAGTTTGGCGGCAATTAGGGGTACTTTTTTCTAATCCCTTTTCACATTAAGAAATTTTGACATAAATAAAGTGTAGGTTCAATAGCGCAATAAAACTTTTGATAATACATTGGGTGAAACATGAACCAAAATCCCTCATGAACGTACTACTTATTCATTGCATACATTTACGGCCCTGTATTTTCATAATTAACATATCAATCGAAAAATGTTGAATGCATTTTTTAGTAGCAACTATCATAGAATTATTCTATGCTATAGATTTATAAATTAAAAAAAAAATATATATTTTTTATAAGCTAGATTGGTCATTTTTCCAACAGTGCAGTGTGTAGATTAAAAATAAAAAGAAAAAAGATGTTGAAACCCTTTTATCAAATCACCTTGGGAAAAAATTGGATAAGCAATAATGACTTGCAATTTTATGCTATGATCTTGGATAATAATAAAAATATTCATCATGGTAAGGAGGAACTTAATGAAGAATACAGAATAAATCAGTTTAAAAATTTACTTTAATTACAGTTTTACTACTGTTACCATAACTAATAACCAGGGAAACCGGAAATATGCTCTAAAAAAGCGTTTTAAGCGCTTTAAATATGCAGTAAAAACTTTAAAATATGCTCTTAAAATTTTAAACCAAAAAAATTGACTTAAATTTTTAAATAAAAATCGTTGTCTATTGGATCTGAAAACATGTTTATACATAGAAAATGTTCTTTCGACATCAACTGATGTTACATGAGCAAATTTAAAAGACAATATATCTTTAACACTTAGAACGGTTAAGTTTGAATTATAACTAAAATTTGATATTTTGATGGCGCTATTTTTAAAATAGTGCTTATTTTATATTAAAACAAGTGCCGAATCTTATATACCCTTCACCAAATTAATCTTCAAAATAAAAAATCCAAATATTTTTAGGTGAACAAAATTTTTTTTTTCAGTTTTTTTCATTTTTTGGAAAAAAAATTTTCGAATTGTTTTTTTAAATTAAAATTTTTTTTTTAAATTTGTTTTTGATAAAGTCGAAATATGCAATTAAACAGTTAAATATGCTCTTAAAACAAATATATGCAAAAATTTTAAGGGTAAAATATGCAAAAATATGCACTAACAAATCGATGCCAAAATTCTTAAATAGTTCTGAAACGTGTAAATATCTTATCTATGTGCTCATTAGACTCACCAGAAAAAACATGCATTTGCATATTTTGGTTTCCCTGCTAATAACACTATGCAACAAATTTTGGGTTATCGTCACCAGCCATTGGAAAATGAAAGTTCGCCATTAACTTACCAAAACTGCCAAAGGGTTTTAAAAAGTTCGCTCGAGTTTCATTTTTATGGCCTCTTGAAGTTGGGGCCATTTTGATCATTTTTTACACTATGAGTGAAAAAACGTATAAATATATAAACATATTTAATGGACTGTAATTGTGTGTACTTATTGTTGCCTTGAATCCAATGTGGAAAAATATCTTTTTTCTTTATTTCCTTTATGGTGGGCGGTATAGACGTGATCAAATAACTTATAAATTTTGGATGGATTGGATTAAAAAGCACTACAAGTCTTCATTGTATTTTTTTAGAAAAATTTAAAAACTGTTCTAGATCAAATGAATCTGATTCTATTGAATACTAAAATTTATTTTCAGAATGTGATCTGAATATTTTGAAAAAAAAAACATTTTTTAAAATTTATTGTTTTATAAAAAAAAATGTGTTTAAAAGTTTTATTTCTATAACGAACTCAGTGTTGCCATTTTGTTCACTGGAACCAATATAAATATTTTAAACTATATGGTTCGAAGTCTTTTTAATGTTGATGGAAGCTGTAAATTCTGGGTATCGTCACTCATATTTCGAGGCCGAATCCATTTCGGCTACACTCTCTAAATTAGCTTCATTATCACCTACATTTATTTCTTCATTGTCTATAAATAAGTTTTTATTCCACCAACAAATTTCCGCTAGAATCGCTAGGCGATTTTTCCCTCGTTATCTGTAATTTATTTCACAAATATATGTATGTCATGATCAAAAATTTCCCAACTTGAAGAGGCCATAAAAATTAAATTCGAGCTAACTTTTCAAAACCCTTTGGCAGTTCTGTTTACTTAATGGCAGTGACTTTCATTTCCCATTGGAATTGTTGAGGCTGTTTTTTCTTGCTGCACAGTGAAATCTATGTATATAAATAAAACTCAAATGTCGATCGTTGGTAATTGCATCAGTTGACAACAGCTGGACCGATTTGGACAATTTTTTTGTCAAATATTCGTCATGGTCCAACTTAGATTTTTACGGAAAGACAAATTGACCATGCCTACTTTTACGCCCACTTTTTTCGATTTATCTAAAATTCGAAAACGGCTACACCAATATCGCAAATTTTTTTTAAATGTTCGTAATAATCCAAGAAAAATTGACCACGTCTACTTTTACGCCTACTTTTTACGATTTATCGGAAAACGGCTTTTGTTTTATTTATTACACGATTATTGTTAAATAATCGTGTAATCCAATTTAAGTTTTTACTACAACAAAAATTGACTACGACCACTTTTTTCGATATATCTAAAATCGCACAACGCGATGGGTAATTTTTTGTTTAAATGTTCGCAATAGTGCACAAAAGTGTTTTACAGAAAGAAAAATTGTCCACGCCCACTTATCAAATACATCTGCAAATATGTAACCAAAGGCAGTGACTTGGCTGAGTTAGTGCGGAGAATTCCAACGATGAAGTCAATCAACTTCAAATGGGCTGCTATGTTAGCAGTAACGAAGCAATTTGGCGCATTTTTCATTTACCATTCATGAAAGACATCCAATTGTTGTTCATTTAGCCGTACATCTGGAAAATGGCCAAAAAGTGTACTTTACTGAGGAGAATGTATCACAACGAATTGATAGAACGCCATTTACAACATTGACCAGATGTTTAGAAATGTGCCGAAATGATGAATTTGGCGGAACGCTGTTATACTCCGAAATGCCAAGATATTACTTGGAATCATTCGACAAAGAAATTTCAACGGCGGAAACAAGGAAATCCATTTCCAGGTTTCCCCCATTTATTTTTATACAACGCATTAGGTCTCATTGACACAGTCCATCAAAGACACTATGAGTGTTTCTATTTGCGTTTGCTATTAGTCAATGTTCGTGTCCCAACATCATTCCGAGATTTACGAACTATAAATGTTGAATTGTGTAACTTGTAGAGAAGCGTGTCAACGCTTGCGATTGTTAGATAATTACACTGATTGGAAATACTCCCTCGGAGATGCAGTGCTTTCGTGAAATGCTCATCGTATTTGATGTACATCTCAATCATATTTGATATACATCTCAACATATGGGAAGCATGTTGAGATAAACCGACTGATTTGTGAAGTAAGTACAAAGATGCCATGTGTGATGATATTTTGCATCAGATGCGTATTAGAACATCAAATCCAAATTTGCAACTGGACGAGGAAATTTTTCAACGAGGCTTTGATATTAACTGAGGACATGTGATTGATGACAGCTCCCAATCGTCCGATGCACGACGCATTTAATCAAGTATGCGACGAGAAAAACAATGTGATTGCGATGCCTTATGGGAATCAGTTCGAACAAACATTCCACTGTTGGATCGTCAACAAAAATATGCGCACGAAACTCTTTAAACGTTTTGAAAGATCGAACTGGAAGGATTTTTTTGCACGCTCCCGGTTGAACTGGAAAAACTTTTTGATTCTCATCAGGAATTGCAGCTACGTTGTTGAAAGGCGGTCTAACTGCTCATTCAGCACTCAAGTTGCCATTGAATATGCAAATCAATGAAAATCCAAAATGCAACATTTCCAAGAACAGTGCGATGGCCAAAGTTTTGCAGCAAGCAAAACTTAGGATGACGTTGCAATATTTACGAAACAATCAAAGCGGGTTTTGAGGTGCTATGATTCTGTTGGCAGGTGATTTTCGGAAAACATTGCCAGTGATTCCACGGTCAACGCAAACCGATGAACTTAATGGCTGCATTTAATTTCCCATCGTTTTCTGCCAGTTTATCGAATCAAAATCCGAACTCATCCGAAAGGTGTTTCCAAACATTGCACAAAATTAGAAAAATCATGATTGGTTGAGCTAACATGCTGTGCAATATTGGCTGCGAAAAACATTGATGTCGACGAATTGATTTTTAAGATTGAAAGTGATATTGCTCTCGAATATGTCGAATGATGACATATAAATCGGTAGATTCTGTTACTTCCCAAGGTGATGTCGTCAACTATCCAACTCGCTGGAATTACCAGGATTACCTCCTCACAACCTCCACCTGAAAGTCTGACCGGACCACGTCTTTGTAATGGCACCTGAATTGCGATAAAAAACCTGATGCATAACGTCATCGAAGCAACAATACTTAAAGGAAGTACAAAGGACAAGACGTTTTGCTATCACGGATCTCTATGGCTCCTTATGCCGCCTGTTTCCATGTTAGAACACCATCAGCATTATTTGTTCACGTGCCATGCAGAATCCATTGGTGAAATCGGATTTGCAATATATTCAACCATTTTTGCTCAACAGAAAAATGTGCTCAAAATCCGCATCTTTATGTGCGTTGAACCACCACAAGGAGTGAACATTTTCCAAAAAAAGGACGCCATTATTTTTATTTACGCAAAAACCTTCAGAAAAATTATGATACCCGAAAAACAAATGAAGTGACCTGGTCACAAACGAACTCTAATGTACATATATTAAAATCAAATGTAAGTCGAACATTATCATTAAAAAATACGGGTCAGCTCGTAACAAATAAGAACTAATGTGAGGCAAAACAAATGCCTACGACTTTTGCTCGTCTCAGTAGTTTCGGAGTTATAATAACAAATTGGTTTTTCACAATATTTATTAATTGTCATTGAATTAAACTCTCTGCTGACCTGATTGAATTTAATTTTATTCACTGTTTTATGTATTTTATTAAATTTATTTGCAAAATTATTTGTCACAAACACAATTTAAAAATGTTCTGTGTTACAAATAATATAAAGAAAGTTTCTCAGTTAGCCAAACTGAAAGTTTGTTTACTTTTTAGTTAAATATCTGTATATATATAATTCTTCTGTACGTGTGTTAGTAACTAAACTCCTCCTTAACGGCTGGGCCGATTTCGATGAAATTTGTTGTGTGTATTTGAGTGGGTCCCTGGATGGTTTAGATTCACAATTGACCTATCTAGGAACAATGGGCATGGCACCTCCCATACACAGTACAAATGTATTATTGCATATGTGGAGTACTATTATAATGGGAGTCTTCAAACTTAGTGTGAGCTATGGCAGAACAACGTTTGCCGGGACAGCTAGTATAAAATACATTTTGATCAAAATGGCCGCGATAGTATTAATGTTGTTATATTTTTAGTTTATTTGCAGACCTTTTGAAATAATGGCACTTCGGAAATCTCTTGAAGCTAATGGCTATGTAACTGACAACACAGAGCACATTTATATTCCACTGGTAAGTACCACCAAAAACTATGTGCAACGTTCATAAGAATATGATAGCGAAACAAACACTACCCATCAGTTAAGCAAGTAGTCAATCATTTAATAGTAATTGTCATTAATGTCTTATCGCATGGCTGACTCAAATTTATATATTTTGGGCAATTTGACACGTATGTGCTATTTCTAGTGCAAAGATAATTGGTTACTTTATACATCCGTGAAGATTACGTCATTGGTGACATGGGTCTTGAATTCAAAATATCTTCTATTTTGACTAGAATTGTTGTAAATTCTTCAAAACAGAAATTGAGGTTACTTGCGAGCTTTTTAAAATAGCTTTTCATACTTTTAACTGCGGTCTCCGAGAGTCCACCCATGTGGGGTGCATATGGTGGAATAAATGAAAAGTTAAATCCATGTATGCTATATCTTTCAACTAAGGCCTTTTCAGCAGATTGCAAAATTTCGTTATGCATTTTCAATAGTGCATAACTTGCTCCTACAAAGTTGCGACCATTATCAGTAAATACGGATTTTGGAAGGCCCCTCAAATCAAACGAAACATGCCAGAAACGATTCTGTTGAGATGTCGGAACATGTTTCCAAATGAACTGCTGTGGTAGAGAAACATATGAATACCGTAGTATATCCTTTTATGAGTTTCGCAAAGTAGATAATTTTATTAAGAATGGACACGCGAAGTCCACACCAGTGTATATAAATGGCAACGAAAATTTAACTCGTTCTGGGGGAAGGGAAGCCATAATTTGTTGTTGTGTCTTGTGGTTATAGATTGTGCAAGCTTTACAATTTCTGCAGAGTGCGATGAGAATATTCAACAAAAAGATTCGCAAATCTAGATATAATCGGATGGTTTTCATCATAGTTTATGCATTGGTTAATCTACCTTTTTAGCGGAATTTTTTCTTGCAGATGTACGTATTAGGGTAATCATTCGAGTAATGATCGTTCGATTAATCGAATAATTTCTTACGAATAATTATTCGAACAATTTAAAAATTACCATTTTCGAATAAAGAATAATTCGAACAATTTTATGTAGAATAATCGAATAAAACGACTAAATGTACATATATATTTAAATTTATTAAATTGGCTTAAATTTTTCAAATTTTTACAAATTTAAGTAAGTAATAATGACATAAAAAAATTGTATTGTTTCTGAAATTCGACAAATTTGAAATTAGTAAAAAAAAAGGCTGAATGATTTCGAAACAGAAATTTTAGCGTCTAAACATGAACGTATGCTAGCGAAATATTAGCAGAATAGCAATTAATAATAAAAATATTGAAACGGTCGTCGAAAGTGATATTGGTGATGAAATTTATAATGATTAACCGCGTACGTAAGTGTTGCAAAATCTATATATCACGAATTCCACAGAAAAGTCATCCGTATGGGTAAAAAATCAAATTGTAAAGAGAGAATTATGTAGGTATCTACACAAATTTCACTCCAAATAAGTTTTATATATACAAAAATCATGTCACCAACTTTTATGATGATCGGTCTATAATTAGTCATAGCTCCCATATAAGGCCTGCTTCCGAAAATCACTTCAACGAGCATATAAGGCCCGCTTTCGAAAATCACTAGCATAAATCTCTTAAAAATGTTGGAATACACATAAAATTAAACAGGAATAACTTTCATATAGACATAAATCACATGACCTAATTTCATGGCGATCGGTCCATAATTGGTCATAGCTCCCATATAAGACCCTCTTTCGAAAATCATTCACGAAAATAAATAATTGAAATTTAAAAAAAAAAAATATTTTGCTCATTTACTTAGTGTAGGGTATTATATGGTCGGGCTTGACGGATGTTCGAAACAACCAAGTATGTATTATAAAAGTACTGCGTGACAAATGTAACATGTGCGTGACGATGTTAGAAGTTAAAAAATATTAATATAAATATATTTTTCCCAGATAACATATTGTTACGTTTTAACCTTTTCAAAACGCTGGTTTATTTCCTTTAAATAAACCGGATACTTTTGATTGCAAATAAAAGCCGTTTAGTAGTTTGAAAATTGTAACGACTCTTTATTTCTTTAAAATGTGCAACAACAACAGAATTAAATAGCCACTCAATGTTTTTTATACACGTTTATAAATTCTCAGAATTACAGACACAATTTATAATGTACACGAATTTACTTTGAAAACACAACACACTTTAAGGCACTTAGATGATGTTTATTCGAAAAGCGTTTCTGATAAAACTCACTCACGACTGCAACCTCTGCCGCTATTTATAACACTGCATTACCATCTAGAAAGCTCTTTAACTGTCAAAGTTCGAATATTCTAGATCATACGCCATCTGTGGTGTATTTTATACAATGTTCTTTAACTGAATATTCGAATACAGCGTTACCAACTTACGATCAAATCAACTGAAAGCTTTTATTTAATAATGCCCACAGATATGTAACAGTCTGCCATTACAGCACTGTTATTTGAAAGCATTGTGCTACTTTTAAATCAGCCCTTAAAATCGTTATATTTGAATTCAAGTACAATTTCGTAACAATATTTATTTATATAATCTAGGATCAGGGACCCGAAATAACTGTTATTTTTTTTTAAATAAGCAATTGGTTATAGAAAAAATAACTGCAAAAAAAATAGGTCTCGTAATAACAATTATAAATTACTCCAAAAAATTTTAGTCTATAATAACCATTATGAAAAATTTAAATTTTTTTAGGTCTTTGATAACCATTATGAAAGATTTTTATTTATTTCGGTCTCTGATAACCATTATGAAAGATTTTTATTTTTTTTGGTCTTCAATAACCATTATGAATGAATTTAATTTTTTTGGTCTTTGATAACCATTATAAAAAAAATTTATTTTTTTGGTCTTCGATAGACTACAGCCATTACAAATATTTTTACACTACACCACCATAGTGATATAGCGTATAGTGCCCCAAGGACGAAGTCTATTGATTTTGGTTAGAATCGGTCTATTATTTCTCCTAGCCCCCATACGATTGTCCTATCTGAAAATAGATAATCCCTCATAAATATCTTAGTTATATAGATATTCAATCCAAACTCAGCACAAATAACTTTTATGTAAGTCGAACTCTCACTACTAAATTTTGTGACGATTGGTCCATAATTAGTCATAGCTCCCATACAAGGCCCACTTCCGAAAACCATTTTAACGAGTATAGGTTTCTTAAAAAAGTTGGTATTCAAATAAAATTTAGCACAAATATGTTTCATATATACAGAAGACATGTCACTTAATTTTATGCCGATTGGTCCATAATTAGTCATAGCTCGCATATATTGCACATTTTAAAAGAAAACTGTTTATAATCATAAATATTCTTGATTCTTATTAAATTCTGAACCGATTTATCTTTCTCTGTCTATTTTAAAATACAAGAAAACCAGGTCCATGCGAACAAAAAGCTTTGTTGGTACTCATAATGTTTACGGAAGACCAAAAAAAATAAAAATCTTTTATAATAGTTATCAAAGACCTAAAAAAATAAAAATATTTTATAATGGTTATTAAAGACCTAAAAAAATAAAAATCTTTCATAATGGTTATTGAAGACCAAATAAAATAAAAATCGTTTATAATGGTTATCAAAGACCAAAATAATATTGGTTATTTTTAACTGTTATTCAGAGACCATTTTTAGAAAATTCTTGATAAACAATTATTTCAGGATTTTTTCCAATATTGGTTATAACAGTTATGTCCCTGTCTAGGATAGCTACTTATAGCTGTAAAAAAATATGAAAATTCTACCTGAAGTAATTTCGCAGAAATTTTTGATTGAAACTGACATTAAATTTTAAAGAGATAAATTTTGTAACGCGTGCGTACTATACATTTTATCAAAAAACCGTGAAAATTTTATCAAAATCGGTCCAGCGTTTTTTATATATATATGGCATTAGAGGTATAATGTAAAAATTTGATTTTGCCACACCCCTCCGCCCACAGGCCGAAAATCAAAAATCTGACTTTAGAGTGTTACCCGCTAGGCTATTCTGAATATTCCCTGAAAATTTCATTAAAATCGGTCCAGCCGTTTTTGAGTTCATTCGGAACATACATCCATTTTTATATATATAGATAAAAAATGTTTGTATGAGAAAATTCGAAAATCTTCTTTACGAAAGCACCGAATGGACCTAATCTAGTATTTTAGGTGTCTAAAACCATATTCAGAAAATTTCCTTTCCAATGATACCAGTTTGGAGCTAATCGGTTGGATGGTCGGTCTCAGAGTCTATAACGGACATAGGTAGAAACATCTTTTGTATTTTATATATAGATGTATATAGATAGATAGATAGATAGATAGATAGATAGATAGATAGATAGATAGATAGATAGATAGATAGATAGATAGATAGATAGATAGATAGATAGATAGATAGATAGATAGATAGATAGATAGATAGATAGATAGATAGATAGATAGATAGATAGATAGATAGATAGATAGATAGATAGATAGATAGATAGATAGATAGATAGATAGATAGATAGATAGATAGATAGATAGATAGATAGATAGATAGATAGATAGATAGATAGATAGATAGATATATAGATAGATAGATAGATAGATAGATAGATTTCATAACATTTTTCAATAAAATTTTGGGTTCTGTTATCACGAAAATTCAGTTTTCGCGACACGTCTGGTTTTTAATTAGTCGCGAATGACGAGCTTGCACTGTACTAATAAAGAATTAACAAAATTTGCACATTATTTAAAAAATTTTTTATTTTAATGATATTTCTTATTTATTTACAGAACATTGTGGAACTGCATCCAGATGAATCTATAGAATATCAAAAGTTTGTTACAAAACTAAAAGAAATACCTGGAGTTGAAGAAATATATGACAATATTAATGCAATATAACAAATAAAATCATATTATTTTAGATAAATAATTATATCTAAATCAAGACTGTCAAGAATTTTTATATATGTACTTTACTGAAGTGTAGTGGCGAAAAACAACACAGCAGTTAAGCATGACAGTAATTGTTACTAATGTCTGATCGTTTATCAGACTACAATTTATATATTTTGGGTCATTCGACACATATGTACTCTTTGTAGTGCAGAGATAATTGGGGACAATTATAGTCACTTTAAACGTTTATTTTTTGCTGCAATTTTTTATGAGTAATTGGTTCAAACCGCATTTATAGAAATTGTGTTGATATAATTCTCATACAGTGTATTTTATTTTTTCTTAAGTATCAATTGTCACTTTAGTGTATCTAATTAATGGGTCGATTATGGATGGCAACCATAAATTTCTGGTTTTTGTTGTTGTTGTAGCAGCGTGAACAATTTTACAATATTTAATCTTGGGGTTCTGCAATATCAAGTCCAAGAAATTGTGCTACTTCTGCTGGATGGGTCCATAAATCTACTGGACGTAGTGAAGTAGGGCTGGCTGGACAGTTGAAAATATGGAGGGTATCATGAGAACCCTGACCACATGATGGGCATAAGTTGTGGACGGCACGGTGTATGTGGGACCAGAAGGCATTAAGCCTGTTGCTCCATCCTGATCTTAGTTGTGCCAGAACGAATCTTCTCTGTGTCTGCTGTGGGTGGTTCCGCTACCGCGGAATTGATGGCGTCTCTATGAATGTCGTTCAAAGCTGTCATATATGAGCTACGATAAAAACCATCAACAACAACTATAAATTTCTGGTTGTAAATTTTGTCAGTTGCCATCTGTAATAACATTTAGACTGAATTTACACATGCAAGTAAATTGATGAAAGTTGACAATACATATTAGTTGTGTTCGCGTACTTGATAATTTGTACAAATTATCACTGGAAGTTACGGGATTCCGTTCGTTTACTTTTAAAAACTTGTAACGAGAGAGCAAGAGAGTGTTAAAAGTGACAGTTCGTAGATAGAGAACATGATATTTTTTGTCCAGTAAAAAATATCAACATAAAAAATAGGTTTAAAACATACGGTTAACATAAGAAAATATGTAAAATAACACAAACAAACGTTTTAAATTGATTTATAATAAAATACAACTTATTTTTAGAAATTGTTGTTCGCGTACTTTTTGGATATTTTTTTAGATTGAGCGTAAATGTATTTTTACGCTCTAAATTAAAATTTTTTTCTTTTCAAACTTTTTTTTTGTTGAATTTAAATAAAGTTGATAAAAATCACCTATTTTATCTTATTTTTTTATACCGTTGCGCCAACGTACCACTCACCTATTCGATCCCACCGCAAAAAGATCAGGCTCAAGCCAAACCTCTAGCTCGTCACCTCGGTTACCTTTAATTTTTTTCCAGGCAAAATAGATTGTCAGCAATCTATTTTGCCTGGCGCCTGCAATTTTGTTTGTTTTTGTTCATCCTTCTAGTCTGTTTCCTCTTTCGTCTTGTCAAAACCTCTTTGACATCTGTCATAATTTTTTTGCGTTGCCAACCTCTTCTCATCATTCACAGGGTGCACACGACAAAGCAGATGTAGAGAAACCTAACTTGCTATTTAGTTTTTTAACCAAACACGAATGATCAACCAGATCGAACGCCTTTGATAGGTCAACAGAGACTAATACACTAACTTTTCCCTCATTTAAATATTTGCGAATAGAATCAGTAAGATCAGTCAAGAGAAAACTAGTATTTCGGCAGCGGCGAAAACCATATTGACATTCATTAAACATATCTCTAGAATCAATCCACCTCGTTATTTGCTCCTTCATAACTATTTCAACAATTTTTGATAAAGTGGGTAAAATACTAATTGGTCGCATGTTATTTATAGATAGTTTGCGTCCACTTTTTGGAATTGGAATAACACGCGATATTTTCCAATTTTTAGGATATTTAGAAGAAGTTAAAACTCAATTAATGAGGTTTAGCAAATGCCTACTAATAAAAATATTAACTATCTTTAGTAATTTAACAGAAACACCATCAACTCCAGTCGATGCAGATTTTATTTTAAACAAAGCAATATAAAGTTCTGTCTCAGTTATATTAGAAAAGGAAAAATAGTCAGTCAAATTAGTAAAATATGCGAAATTGGGTTCCTCAACAATACAGCTTAATTGACTACTGATAAATTGTTCATTTATTTCATTAACATCAACATCCGAATTAACATTAATTTCTTCTGTAACACCAGCGTTTCGCAAATTGTTCCACATCTTTTTAGTATCACTTGAACTAAATATATTTTGATTATACGTTCTTTTAAATTTCCTAATTTTTGATTTGTTTGCATTTGTTATTTTTAAGTCCATTTGCGGTTTGAATACAAATTTTATTATTTTTATTAATAACAATAAAGTGTTACCATGCTATTCAAATAAACATTTCAGTTGGAAATGTTAGAGTTAAAAATTTTTATAGATATTGTTGAAATTTGGCAACCCTTTTATATTGCAACATATACGTTCTCTATTTTCTTTTTACATGTTCATTCTTATATTGTAGTAACATTAGTATTACTTTCAACTTTGTATTTTAGTCTTAATATAAAATTCTGATAATAAACTTCAACAGGTTATGGGTTAAAATTAGAGGCGAAACTGAGAGTAAAAATTATTACTCTGTCCCAAATTTTATGGCTGACATCAGCGCTGCCAACTTTGACGATTTATCGTCATTTTGATGATTTTTTAAGTCAAATTTTTTTAAAATGACGATTGACGATTTTTCATTTTTCTCGCGAACAAAAATGACGATTTTTTAAAAGGGTACGTCTAAAGCACATCTAGGAAATATAAGCATAGTATTTGAATTATTAATACTTTATAGAAAATACCAATGACTCTTAGTATTTTACAATGGAACATGAATGGCTATTTTAATAACTATAACCAACTCCAATTACTAATTAAAAATCATAGTCCGAAGATAATCTGCATTCAGGAAACACATCTTCATTCCAACCTTAACATCCCTATACCTATTAACTATTCCTACTACGTTATTAACACATCCACTACCAGATATGGTGGGGTTGCAATATTAGCCCATAAATCATTAGAACAAAGACAAATTACGATTGCAAACGACTTTGACTCAATCTGTGTTGAAATAATATCAAAAATAAAATTCAATATTTTCAATGCCTATATTACGCCTCCAGCTAGATTTAATAATACAAATCTTACCAACGTTTTCAAATCAGATATACCGACTATTGTATTGGGGGATTTTAATAGTGCACATAAAAATTGGGGTTCAAACGTTAACAGTCCTACAGGTATCATATTGTCAAATTTCATAAATGATTCTAATCTAGTTTTGCTAAACGACAAATCTCCGACACATCTGAATACACACGGTACTTTTTCACACATCGATATTTCCTTTTGTTCGCCTAACTTGGTTCCTCAAGGTGAATGGAAAACAGAAGACAACCTTTATTGCAGTGATCATTATCCCATAGTTATTTCTGTATTTCCTCCAAAGTCAACTCACAGTACAATAAGTAAACCGAAATTTAACACACAATATGCCAATTGGCCAAAATTCCAAAGTCAATGCAATATGTTAGAAATTAATAGACCTGTTTCTACAAATATAAATAATGAAACTGCAAATATCTGCAAAACTATAATACAAGCAGCCAATGTTTGTATTCCTCAGTCTCGAAACAAATCAAAAAAAACTCTATGGTGGAATAGCGAACTAGAGAAATTAAAGTTAATAAAAAATAGATTTTGGCATTTATTTAAAAAACAAATTAATCAAACAAACTTACTTAAATATAAAAAAGCAAATGCACTATATAAAAGAAAAATAAAATTATCTAAACAAGAATCCATCAACGCCTTTACATCAACTATAAATCCAAACACCCAACTGACAAAATATGGAAAAATATTCGCAATTTTACTGGCTACAAAGCAACACAAAATATCCACTGTATAACGTCATTAGATCAACCAAACGTTATGATCACTGATAGAGCCGAAATGGCACAAGAGTTTGCAAGGTTCTGGTCCGACAAATCATCAGATTCTAATTTTTCAAATAATTTTAAAACAAACAAAATGTAACCTCTATGTTATATACGGGTGCCCCTTGCGCGGATGCTCTAAAGATAGAAGACACCATAAATTTCGTAGAGTTTAGCTCTACTCTAAGTAAATTAAAAGGGAAAACCCCCGGAATGGATAGGATTTCATATCCGATGTTGAAAATGTTACATAGTAAAATCAAAGTAAGAATTCTCAACCTCTATAATAATATATTTTCTAACTACATCCCTCAGCAATTTAACAGTTTGGTTATAGCCATTCCAAAACACGGAACGGACAAAACTATGGTGAAGTCATATCGCCCTATCTCTTTAAACCCTTGCCTGTCTAAAGTATTAGATAAAATTATTGCCAATAGGTTATGGTGGTTTGTTACCTCAAACAAACTACTCGATAACTGACAATTCGGGTTCAAAAAGGGAAGCGGTACAATTGATACTTTACGTAGACTACCAAATTGCGAATTGCATCTCGTTACGTAAACATGCGACTATCGTGTCGCTTGACTTCGAACGTGCATTTGATAAGGTAGGAATACATTCAATATTGCATCAATTAATGGATTGGCAAGTTGGACCAAAAATCATCCGATATGTATCTAACTTTATGTCTAAGAGACGATTAACAGTCCGAATAAATAATATTCACTCTAAGTCTTTTCCACTGCATAACGGAATACCGCAGGGTTCACCCCTATCCGTTATGCTTTTTATTATCGCTTATAATAAATTATACTCTATAATATCTCTATATAAGGATATCGATTTCTGTGCGTACGCTGACGATTTCAATTTAATAATCCGTACAGACAGTGCGAAAAACGTAGTTTTGAATCTAGCACCACTTGTCAATGATATCAACAACTGGTGTGATATAACAGGAGCTACGCTATCAACAACAAAGTGTAAATACATACACATATGTAGGCTAAAAAATTGCGCTTGCGATATTCTTTCATCAAATATAGTAACATCAAAAACTAATACCTTGAAGGTGCTAGGATTAATTATTAATACAAAATACAAATGGAACGATCATATAGACAGTTTATTAGCCTCCTTAACACGACTCAACATACTAAAATGTTTATCTAGTACAAAGTTTAACTGCAATACAATCTCATATCAATCACCAAAGCTCTCTTAATCTCAAAAATAAACTACGGTCTTCCACTTTATGGGTCAGCCCCAGATCCCAAATCATAAAAATCGATTCAATAATTAACTCAGCGGTTAGAATATCCCTAGGTGCTTTCCGCACAACACCAATAGCCAATATGTTATTTGAAGCTAACATTAAATCATTAAACACACAAAAAGAAATTCTAACTACAAAACTTTTTCGGGTATTATTATATAATTCCAACACACCGCTAAAAGAGATTGGGAAAAAAATCATGAAGTTCAAAAAATCACCTAAGGTACCTTCAGTTATTTATAGGACAATTAAAAACAGTAATCATTTAGACATTCCCCTACATATTCCTAATATCAAACTAAAACTATTACCACCTTGGTCTTTAGATACTAGATCTATAGATACATCTTTGCACGAACTGTCAAAATCCACTACTGACACGTCTCAATTCAGAACAATGTTTGCTATGGTCAAAGATAAGCAAAAAGACTTTAAATTTTTATTTACTGATGGTTCCAAAACATATTGTTCAGTCACATTTAGTGTTACAACAGATAACAGTGTTATACGTACTTTCAATTTACCCACCCACACCTCCATATTTTCGGCGGAATTGATAGCAATTCATGAAGCGATGACATACGTGAAAAACAAACCAGGACAATTTGCAATATGCTCAGATTCTCTTTCTTCATTACAAGCAATACAGAATGTCTCAAATAATGGACATTACATTTCCAATATTAGGAACATTCTTGCTGCTAAATTTCCAAATGTTGCATTGATTTGGGTACCTGGTCACAGCAAAATAAAAGGAAATGAATATGCAGATTTTACAGCACGGAATGCCGTAAAATATCCATTACATTCAGCACAAAACTTCAATCGTAAAGACATACAATCGCTAATTGAACAAAAATATCTCCAAATTGAACAGGACCAAATGTTTAACTCAACATCTACCTGGTACAGAAACATTAATCAAAACATGGTAAATATTTACAATTTTATGAATGACAACATGACTAATGTTAATAGATTGGATTGTACAAAATTTGAACGTCTTCGGCTAGGCCATACCAGGGTCACCCATAGTTACCTATTTAATACTAATACCACACCTTTCTGTACATGTAACATCTCATTTCCCACAACCCCATCCCACTTTCTTTGTGATTGTCCAAAAATTAGGAACACTCGTACAGCAATATTTCATAATTCAGATCCACTATATCCTTTGTCCCACCCTACTATAGATAATATTGCATTATTAACAAAATTTCTTAAAATTTCAAACCTTTATAATGTAATATAGTTACAGTTTTTATACATATAAGTAATTATTAAATTTACTCTAGTATACTGTAAAGATCTGAAGGCCTCTGATGCTATTGCTCATAATAATGTTAGTTTATAATTTGTAATTATAAGTTAATAGATCAATAAATAAATAAATAAATAAAAAGTTAATAAAAAAATTATTTTGGTATTTTTAACGTATTTTTGTCTTGACGATTTCTTGACGATTTTTTCTTTTTAACTTGACGATTTTGACGATTTTTTTTTAAAATTGACGATTTCTCCAAAAAAAAGTTGGCAGCACTGGCTGACATAACAACAAAATCATTGATTTACATCAGAGAAGCGCATTTCATAGCACAATTGTGCAAGCTAACAACACACATATTCTTAAGGCCCAACTATAATATGCATAAGCTAGCTTAAGGTAATGTCAAAACCGAACGAAAAGTCTGTCAAATGCTTAAGGAAATTCAAAGAAACTTTTAGGTGGCTATAATGTACTTACGTGCATTCAAAACTATTTAGCCCCATTTGAACATTTATGTGCAACTTGCACTTAAAAAAATACGTATTTCTTATTATTTTATCAAAATATATAAATTTTCTTCATCCTTTTCATTTATTTCTTTATTTTCTTTGTATAAAATAAATAAACAGCTGATTCCGTACGGAATGTGCGACCAGCTTCGCACTTTGCTTAAGCAAATAAAATTCGACGAAACTTGACGAAACTCTCTTAAGTACATTATAGTTTGTCACATACGTTTTATATGTATTCGCACATTTGCTTAAGCTGACTTAAGCTAGTGTATGCATATTATAGTTGGGCCTTTATTCTCTTTGATTTAGTAGTCACTGAGACAGCGACGAATGAACATACTAAGCGGTTGTATTACTATTTTTTATTTTTTTTTAAATTTTTGTTCATGATCACTGAAAGAAATATTTGGATTGTTTAATATATTTCGAACTTTATTGAAGATTTGTCTGGTTTTTCACCTCAATGAACAATTTTTTTCAGATTTGAAATGATTTTAATCAAAACAAAGTAATAAAATAACAAAAACAAATATTTTACATATTTTAAATATTTACAAATTTGTGGAAAATGATTAATATCGAACTTTCCATTAATGAGCTATGATAATATGTCGCCGACAATTTGTTGACTTGATTATTATTAACAAATAAAGCCTTAAAAATATTGGCATATTTTATTTAGTTCACTAAACTTTTCTCATTACACTGCGTATAGTTAAGCTAAACGGACGTGTTTTTTTCTATCTCCGCAAATATCTCGTTTTTTTTTTGATGATATTGACGACAAAAATAAATTAAATATAAAAAAAGAATATATATATCTTTAACGCGAATGGACGCGAAATTATATTTAAATATACAATCGTTTTTTGATTAAGTCATAAAATATAATATTAAAAGTGCCAATTAAAGTTATCTTTTATTATTTTCGTTCTGGTGTTTGTTTTCTTTTTTCCACCAATAAAGAGAACAAGTGCAAAAAAATAAACAGAGAATACTCTTTATGAGTTTCTCAAGTGGTAATCATAGTGAGCGCAGGCTTAGCATGAACGGCAGAAAAAGCATATGTGTTTGTGAATGTTGAAAAAAATTCGAAAGAAAACAAAAATACAAGAGTTGATGACAGCTTGTATTTGACCGCCAAACAAAGTGATCGAGCTCGTTCATTATCCCCCGATTTGTTTACGAAAGGTGTTTGTACAACAAAAGAAAATTTACCGTTGACAGCTGTTGATGGAAATATGGTAACCAAAAGTAAACTTTTAGTAGCGCCTGAAGGTATGCTAAATAATTCACCCCTAAAACAAAAACCTGCACAGTAAGTACAAACCCAATTAACCATAGTACGGGAGCAATACCTAAAAATGTTCAGCCCAAATATAGTGCACAAAAACCACAAATCCAAGTGGGAATTGATAGGTACATTACCGTACTGAAACGAGGACGCAGCCCAAGATCCTCAAAAATTGCATCAACCGCAAAAGTTCCTAAAGATAGGGAAATTGATAGGAAAACTACCGAAAACAGATTTTCTATTTTGCAAGATGAAACAGCTGACCACCCAACATTACCCAAGTCGCCCAAACCCCCTCCTATTTATTTGAGAGAGCAAAATTCGAATGCTCCAATTAAGAATTTAATCTCGTTGGTCGGAGAAAATTCTTTTTACGTTGTACCTTTTAAGCGAGGTAACATAAGCGAGACTAAGATACAGGGAAATCATGAAAATGATTTCCGTAAGGTTGTTACCGAATTTGAAAACAATAAACAAAGTTTTTACACATACCAATTGAAGAGTAGCAAAGGGCTTCAAATTGTTATTAAGGGTATTGACTCTTGTGTAGATCCTGAAGATATAAAGGCTGCTTTGGAACATAACAAGTTTAAAATAAAAAATGTAGTCAACATTAGAAATCGCGAGAAAATTCCCCAACCAATGTTTAGAGTTGAACTAGAACCAGGTGATGTTAATCTCAAGAAAAATGAAACACACCCAATTTACAATTTAAAATATTTATTGCTTCGTAAAATTACGATAGAAGAGTCACATAAGAGATCGGGAACCGTCCAGTGTTTAAACTGTCAAGAATATGGTCATACTAGGGCATATTGCAAACTACCCCCTGTTTGCGTGGTGTGTGGAGAATTGCACGGTTCTACCCAATGCGATAAATCCAAAAACGACTCAAAAGTAAAAAAATGCAGCAATTGTGGCGGAAATCACACAGCAAATTACAGAGGATGCCCAGTATATTCTATAGTTAAAAGAACATTAACACAGAAACCTAGTATTTATCCTGTGCAATCAAAGAACCTAGTTGATACTCATTACCCCCAAATCTCGCAAACCATGAATAATAAAGGTTCATACGCTAGTGTTCTAAGAACGAATCCAACTTTTGCTCAAAACCCACCAATAGGAAAAGAAAATAACCCTAATATCAATGTGGAATTTGCAGACCAACATCCCACTTCTAATTTTAGTCGACTGGAAGCTACAATAGAGACCCTAGTGAAATCGGTTAATTTTACCAACTCTATGAGTAATATGATGCAGGAAATGCTTAAAATGCAATCAATGTTATTAAAAGCTATCCTAAATAAGCCATGAACTGTTTGAAAATATGTTTCTGGAATGCAAACGGCATACGCCAACACAAAAACGAACTCGAATATTTTTTAAGAAACCAACAAGTTGATGTAATGCTGGTTTCTGAAACTCATTTGACGTCCAGAAGTTCATTTCGAATAAATGGATACGTAATATATGATACCAAAGATCCCAGAGGTAAAGCATGCGGAGGCTCGGCAATTTTAATAAAAGCTCGAATCAAACACTACTTAATGTGTGATCTTTGCGAAGATTATCTTCAAGCTACTACAATCTGTCTTGAAGATTATCATCGAAACTTGGTGATTTCATCGATATACTCACCCCCTAGATTTTCAATTACAGAAAGTCAATATAATAGATTTTTTAAATCACTAGGCCCCCTTTTCCTGGCTGCTGGCGATTATAATGCTAAGCACACATTCTGGGGATCACGACTGATTACCCCTAAAGGTCGTGTTTTGTTTGATACAATTTCTAAAATGGGTTTGAATGTGATTTCGAGCGGCCAACCTACCTACTGGCCTACTGATCCACGAAAAATACCGGATGTTACTGATTTTAGCGTGATGAAAAATATACCTGGAGAAATGATTCAAGTTGAATCCTCGATGGAACTATCTTCAGATCACTCACCCACTATTGTTACTTTATTGAGCCCCCGAGAAATTGTATCCCCGAATGGTAATTTAGCGATGACGGGCACAAAAATTGATTGGCTCAAATATAAAAAATACCTCAGTACACATTGTTCGGAAAACATATCGCTAAGAACACCAGAAAACAGATCACTCTCTTATCAATTTCGATAAAAATCTCAAACTGGCTGCTCACATTCTACCCAAACCCCCCGACAAATCATATATAATAGAATTAATTCTGCAGATGTCGAACGGCTCTTAAATGAAAAAAGAAGATTTCGAAGAGAGTGGCAATTGCACAGATCCCCCAACTCAAATCGAAGCTTAAAGATTGTATAAAAAGACTTAAAAAGCTCTTGAAATTTCGAAAAATGGAATCATTCAATAAATATTTAGAAAGCCTGGACGCAACCCCGCAATCGGATTACTCATTATGGCTAGCAACAAAAAGTCTTAAAAGACCTGTCATATGTAAGCCCCCCTTGCGAAATTCAAGTGGTGGTTGGGCAAGAAATGATACTGAAAAAGGGAATCTGTTTGTTAATCATTTGAAAAGCGTATTTACACCGAACACATCAAATGAAGCAATTGAGTTGCCACCTGTTGTACCCCATTTTGGAGCAGTCGTACACCTACGTTTTGAGATTCGAGAGATCGAAAAGGCTATTGTTGATTTAAACTCCAAGAAAGCACCTGGTATTGACAAAATCAGTAACATGATGCTTATGGAGCTACCCCGGATAGCAATAAAAATAATTCTTTTTATTTTTAATGCTATATTACGACTTGAATATTATCCTCCAGAATGGAAGGTTTCACTGGTTACCATGATACCTAAGCCGGGAAAAGATCACACAAAAGTAGAATCATACAGACCAATAAGCCTATTGTCTAATATATCAAAGCTATTTGAGAAGATACTCATGAACAAGTTGTACCCGATGTTAATTGAAAACAATTGTATTCCGAATCATCATTTTGGTTTTAGAAGAAAACACAGTACAACGAACAAACCCATAGACTTGTAAATATTGTAAGAAAAGCGTTTGAGGAAAAGAAATATTGTTCCGCTCTCTTTATTGACATTTCTCAAGCATTTGATAAAGAATGGCATGAGGTTTAATATACAAACTGAGTCAAAATTTACTCGCAAACACACATAAGCTATTGGAAAGCTATTTAACTGGTCGAACATTTAAGGTTAAAGAAGGAGACTTTTTAAGTAGTCCCCAACCCATTGAAGCTGGAGTCCCCCAAGGCAGTATCCTGGGACCCTTTTTATATTTGATATATTCGTCTGCTATGCCAACTAACAATCGCACTCATACATCAACATTTGCTGATGATACTGCTATTCTAAACATTCATGAAAACCCTCAAGAAGCGTCTCGTTACTTACAAAATCACATATTTGAATTAGAAAAATTGTTAAAACAATGGAAAATTAAAGTCAATGAGCAAAAATGGACCCATATAACATTTACATTGCGTAGAGAATCATGCCCCCCTATTCATATCAATAACCAAACAACAATTCAACAATCGGAAGTGAAATACCTCGGAATACATCTCGATCGTCGCCTTACATGGAAAAGTCATATAGATGCAAAGTTGATTCAAATGAAATTGAAATCAATTCAAATTAATTGGCTTATTGTTAGAAACTCTACGCTTAGTTTACATTGTAAACTTCTACTTTACAACATGATCATAAAACCGATATGGTGTTATGGCAGCTATGGGGCACGGCCTCAGCGTCAAATGTAGAAAAGATCCAAAGACGCCAAAACAAGTTTTTAAGAATGATCACAGTTGCCCCCTGGTATATCAAAAACCCGAATATACACAAAGATCTAAACGTTGAATGATAAACATAGGTTTATCATTCAAAAATACTTTTTTTTCTGTTTTTAATTATTTTTACACATTTGAAACAGCTTCTCACAGATTGAACACAATCGCCCATAATAGTCAAAAATAAAGTACATTTTAAGAGAATTAAACTCGACTTTACTTAAGAGTGGACTTTAGGTCTATCATAGACAAGTTAAAGTATACTTCTGACGCTGAAGTCGACTCTAAATATAAAACTAGCTAAAGTTGTTTTTAACTCGTTTAACAGCTGTTCTTCGCCGAGTAAAAAAGTTCGTCACAAAGTAAAAAATGTTTATGTTACAAGATATTGGTAGAGATTTTGCAATTATTTAACAGTTATCAATAAAATTAGTACCAAAATATCGTAATTAGCAGGGAAACCAAAATATGCAAATGCATGTTTTTTCTGGTGAGTCTAATGAGCACATGGATAAGATATTTACACGTTTCAGAAATATTTAAGAATTTTGGCATCGATTTGTTAGTGCATATTTTTGCATATTTTACCCTTAAATGCATATTTTTGCATATATTTGTTTTAAGGGCATATTTATGTCATATTTTTGCGTTTTTAGAGCATTTTTTACTGTTTAATAGCATATTTTGACTTTATTAAAAACAAATTTTGTATTACTTATTTTTCGCTGTTCTGTTACAGGTTTTTACTTCCTTTGTTTAAAATTCAAAATTGAAAAATAGATGGCTTTTTTTAATATAAAATAAAAGCGCCATCTAAATATCAAATTTTAGTTCTAATTCAAACTTAACCGTTCTAAGTGTTAAGGAAATATTGTCTTTTAAATTTCCTCCTGTAACATCAGTTGATGTCGAAAGAACATTTTCTATGTATAAAAATGTTTTCAGATCCAATAGACAACGATTTTTATTTGAAAATTTAAGTCAATTTGTTTGGTTAAAAATTATGACAGAGCATATTTTTAAAATTTTAAGAGCAATTTTAACACTAAAATTTTTTTCAAAATTCAAGCTGTTTCGCAGGTCTTGATTTATACATAATTACCAGGGAAATCGGAAATATGCTCTAAAAAAGTGTTTTAAGCGCTTTAAATATGCAGTAAAAACTTTAAAATATGCTCTTAAAATTTAAAAAATATGCTCTTAAAAAAACAAACTTTTACATAATTTTTAACCAAAAAATATACTTTTATTTAAAAAATAAACAAAAATAACATGAACTAAAACAAGTCTAACAAAAAATATAATAAAACATACATCAAGTAAATGAGTAAAAATATTTTTCTTTTAAAATATCAATAATTTATATTCGTGAGTGATTTTCGGAAGTGGGCCTTATATGGGAGCTATGACCAATTACGGACCGATCACCTTGAAATTAGGTCGTGTGATTTATGTCTATATGTAAGTTATTTATGTTGAATTTTCTGTATATACCAACATTTTTAAGAGATTTATGCATGTTAAAGTGATTTTCGGAAGCGGGTCTATATGGGAGCTATGACTAATTATGGACCGATCGTAACAAAATTTGGTGACATGAATTTTGTACATATAAAACTTATTTGGAGTGAAATTTGTGTAGAAACCAAATGACGCAGTTATATGGTTAACAATCATAAAATTGTAAAAAGTACATATTTAAAAAATACAGCCCTAGGCTCGCAAAGGGTTAATGGATTTGGTCATATTATATATCCATTGATAGGCCTTACCGAGCTCTTTCAAATGATACCTATATTAATAAAATTTCCTTTCATATAACAAAGCCATGTAAGTTTTTGGGTTAATTATTAACAAAAATATGTACTTTTTATAATTTTATGATTTTTAACCTCATATAACTGAGTCATTTAAAGGGATAGGTTTAAAACTTATATATAACATTTTTTTTTTTTTTTTTTAACTCTTTCATCATTTATTTATTGTATCTTCATTATTTAATGAACTAACAATAAGTGGTTCAAATCTTATATCTAATATTATTATTTAATTAGTCCAGCCAGTGCCGGACGAAAAAATTTTGTGTTCATGGTTGTTTTGGTTAAATTGGTATTCTTCCTTCTAGATTAGGTCTGCTGTGTCCCTCCTTCTTAATCGAGTGTGGCCACGGTTATCTAATATGTTGCGGGCCAGCGGGTTTGGGTGAACTTCAAGTTTTTTTAAATATTTTTGTACGTTTTTCGAGATTTCAGTTTTTACAATGGGCACGTTTAGATCTTTGTGTATATTCGCGTTTTTGATATACCAGGGGGCAACTGTGATCATTCTTAGAAACTTGTTTTGGCGTCTTTGGATCTTTTCTACATTTGACGCTGAGGCCGTGCCCCATAACTGTATGCCATAACACCATATCGGTTTTATGATCATGTTATAAAGTAGAAGTTTACAATCTAAACTAAGCGTGGAGATTCTGCCAATAAGCCAATTAATTTGAATTGATTTCAATTTCATTTGAGTCAACTTTGCATCTATATGACTTTTCCATGTAAGGCGACGATCGAGATGTATTCCGAGGTATTTCACTTCCGATTGTTGAATTATTGTTTGGTTATTGATATGAATAGGGGGGCATGATTCTCTACGCAATGTAAATGTAATGTGTGTACATTTTTGCTCGTTGACTTTAATTTTCCATTGTTTTAACCATTTTTCTAATTCAAATATGTGGTTTTGTAAGTGACGAGACGCTTCTTGAGGGTTTTCATGAATGCTTAGAATAGCAGTATCATCAGCAAATGTTGATGTATGAGTGCGATTGTTAGTTGGCATATCAGACGAATACATCAAATATAAAAAAGGTCCCAGGATACTGCCTTGGGGGACTCCAGCTTCAATGGGTTGTGCAGTACTTAAAAAGTTTCCCTCTTTAACCTTAAATGTTCGACCAGTTAAATAGCTTTCCAACAGCTTATGTGTGTTTGCCGGTAAATTTTGACTCAATTTGTATATTAATCCAGCATGCCATACCTTATCAAACGCTTGAGAGATGTCGATGAAGAGTGCAGAACAGTATTTCTTTTCTTCAAACGCTTTTCTCACCATATTTACAAGTCTATGGGTTTGTTCGATAGTACTGTGTTTTCTTCTAAATCCAAATTGATGATTCGGAATACAATTGTTTTCAGTTAACATCGGGTACAACTTGTTCATAAGTATCTTCTCAAATAGCTTTGATATATTAGACAATAGGCTGATGGGTCTGTATGATTCTACTTTTGTGTGATCTTTTCCCGGCTTGGGTATCATGGTAACCAGTGAAACCTTCCATTCTGGAGGATAATATTCAAGTCGTAATATAGCATTAAAAATAAAAAGAATTATTTTTATTGCTATCCGGGGTAGCTCCATAAGCATCTTGTTGCTGATCTTATCCATACCAGGCGCTTTCTTGGGATTTAAATCAGCAATAGCATTTTCGATCTCTCGAATCTCAAAACGTAGGGGTACGGCTGCTGCAAAATAGGGTGCAACAGGTGGCAACTCAATTGCTTCGTTTGATGTGTTCGGTGTAAATACTTTTTTTAAATGATTAACAAACAGATTCCCTTTTTCAGTATCATTTCTTGCCCAACCACCACTTGAATTTCGCAAGGGGGACTTACATATAACGGGTCTTTTAAGATTTTTTGTTGCTCGCCATAATGAGTAATCCGATTGTGGGGTTGCGTCCAGGCTTTCTAAATATTTATTCAATGATTCCATTTTTCGAAATTCCAAGAGCTTTTTAAGTCTTTTTATACAATCTTTAAGCTTCGATTTTAGTTGGGGGGATCTGTGCAATTGCCACTCTCTTCGAAATCTTCTTTTTTCATTTAAGAGCCGTTCGACATCTGCAGAATTAATTCTATTATATCTGAATTTTCGGGGTGTTTGGGTAGCATGTTGAGCTGCCATTCTGAGATTTTTATCGAAATTGATAAGAGAGTGATCGATATTTTCTGGTGTTCTTAGCGGTATGTTTTCCGAGCAATGTGTACTGAGGTATTTTTTATATTTGAGCCAATTTATTCTTGTGCCTGCCATCGCTAAATTACCAGTCGGGGATACAATTTCTAGGGGGCTCAATAAAGTAATAATAGTGGGTGAGTGATCTGAAGATAGTTCCAGCGAGGATTCAATTTGAATCATTTCTCTAGGGATATTTTTCATCACGCTAAAATCAATAACATCCGGTATTTTTCGTGGGTCAGTAGGCCAGTAAGTAGGTTGGCCGCTCGAAAGCACATGCAAACCCATTTTAGAGATTGAGTCGAACAAAACACGACCTTTAGGGGTAATCAGTCGTGATCCCCAGAATGTGTGCTTAGCATTATAATCGCCAGCAGCCAGGAAACGGGGGCCTAGTGATTTAAAAAATCTATTATATTGACTTTCTGTAATTGAGAATCTTGGGGGTGAGTATATCGATGAAATCACTAAGTTTCGATGAAAATCTTCAAGACAAATTGTAGTAGCTTGAAGATAATCTTCGCAAAAATCACACATTAAGTAGTGTTTTATTCGAGCTTTTATTAAAATTGCCGAGCCTCCGCATGCTCTACCTCTGGGATCTTTGGTGTCATATATTACATATCCATTTATTCGAAAGGAACTTCTGGACGTCAAATGAGTTTCAGAAACCAGCATTACATCAATTTGTTGGTTTCTTAAAAAATATTCGAGTTCGTTTTTGTGTTGGCGTATGCCGTTTGCATTCCAAAAACATATTCTTAGGCAGTTCATGGTCCGTTAAGCACAGCCTGCAATAACATTGATTGCATCTTAAGCATTTCTTGCATCATGTTACTCATTGAGTTTGTAAAGTTATTTACCGATTGCACAAGAGTTTCTATTGTAGATTCTAGTCGGGTAAAATTGAAAATTGGCGTTTGCTCTCTTACCTCTGGGTTCATATTTTCGTTTTGGGGTTGACGGACTTGCGGCTGAGTTTGGTTGTTTCTAAGTACATTTGCATATGTTACTTTGTTGTCATATGTCTGTTGCAACGGGGGGTAGTTCAAATTGATGTTATTTAATGGCTGAGCGGGGAAAATCTTTGGTTTCTGGCTTTGTGATTTTTTAACAATTGAGTAGACAGGACAACCCCTGTAGTTTGCTGTGTGGTTACCTCCGCAATTGCTGCATTTTTTTATTTTAGGATCATCTTTAGATTTGTTACATTGGGATGTGTTATGCAACTCCCCGCAAATGACACATACTGGTGGCAATTTGCAATATGCCTTGGTGTGTCCATATTCTTGGCAATTCATACATTGAACGGGGCCAAATCGTTTGTGTGGTTCTTCTACCGTAATTTTACGATGCAATAAGTACTTCAAGTTATATATGGGATGTGTTTCATTTTTTTTCAGGTTTATGTCACCGGGTTCAAGTTCAACACGGAAGAGTGGTTGGGGTATTTTTTCGCGATTTCTAATATTTATCACATTTTTTGTCTTATAGCCTTTATCTTCTAAGCTTTGCTTTATTTCGAGTGGTTCAACATTACAGTCAATACCCTTTATTACAACTTGTAGACCCTTGCTTCCTTTCAGCTGATAAGTGTAAAAACTTTTCTTTTGAGTTTCAAAATATGTTACAACCTTTCTATAATCGTTTTCACTATTGACCTGTATTTTAGTTTCATGAATCGTGCCTTTCTTGATTGGGATTACGTAAAAAGAGTTCTCTCCTATTAATGAGATCAGGCTCTGAACCAGTGGATTCGAATTATTTTCTCTCAAGTAAATGGGGGGTGGTTTTGTAGAATGGATTTTATTTACTGGTTCATTAGTTTCACATTCCAGAATAGAAAAACGATTTTCATTGTTTAGTCTATGAGGTTCACTATCCTTATATAATTTGGCCAAGGGTGCCGCTTTCGAGGACTTGGGACTTCGTGCCCGTTTTAAAACTGTAATATACCGGTCCATTCCAACCTGTATTTGGGATTTATTTTCATTATTTAATGGTTGACTAATCTTGGGTACAGCGCCGCTTAATGGGTTAATTTTATTTGTAGTTAGTGTGGTGGATTTCGTATCTGAAGCTGATATAGCTAGCATACTTTCAGGCATAGATAAAATATTTTTATTTTCTGATTGAGTTGAATTTTCATTTGTTTGACAATCATTAGTTGTTGTCAATGCGGGGGAACAAGAACGAGCGCGGTTAACAGGTTTGGCTGTTAAAAACAAGTTGTCATCTATTCTTCTGTTTGTTTTGTTTATATTTTTTTCGTCTACATTAACTGTAACGTATGCATTTCTGCCGTTTACACTTAACCTTCGCTCACTGTTTTCGTTGAAGAGACTCATTTAAGAGTATTTGTAATTACTTTCGTTAACACTCTTGATCTTTATTTAATAGTCATGCACAAAAAAGGTTCAAAAAAAGAAAAAAAAATATAAAGAATTTTTTTTTTACTTATTTGTCTTTTAGTTGTTGTTTTGATTTTTTTATTTAATAATATTATTAAAAAAAAAAGCGTCCTTTCGCGTAAATAATAAACAGGTGATATTTATATTTGTTTTCCGATAGATACATTAAAATAACGAGTTAACTCGGAGTAAAAATAAACACGTCCGAACTGAACTAGAACTGAACTAGAACTGATATATGGGGCATTTCATGTCAAGTGAACCAACTTTTGAAATCGATGTCTTCCGATCGGGATGAAATTTGCACCAAGGTTAGCTCTATTGGATAGTAACTCAGACACAATTTTTCAACAACATCGGTCGAGAACTCTCTGAGTTATAGGGGGTAAAATTTTGACAATTTGGTCAAACAGGGGTTTGTTCTTATCCATGTAACTTATTACCTATTGTTCTTAGCAAAATGTGTCCCAAATAGTATAGATAGCATTTCTTCGATCTTTCGAAAAAAAATATTTAAAAAAAAAAAATAAAAAATTTTTAATATTTTTTTTCCGAAATCAAAAACTTTTTTGACTTTTTTTTAAAATACGCCCTTTTTTTTTTTTTTTTTTTTTTCTTAAAATAAAGTTTAGATATTTTCCTTGAACACCTACTTGGTCGCTTAGTGGGATGCAAGTGGGATATCTATCAAAATAAATATTTTGCAACTCAAAACATAAAATTTTTGACTTTTTTTGCAAAATCAAAAACTTTGTTGACTTTTTTTTTTCAAAATGGACCCTTTTTTAATCTTTTTTTTTAGGTCAAACAAAAGCTTAGATATTATCCTTGAAGACCCTTTTGGTCGCTTAGTGGGATGCGAGTGGGATATCTATCAAAATAAATATTTTTTAACTCAAGACTTACAATTTTTGACTTTTTTTTTTGCAAATACTATTTTTTTTCCAAATGGGCCCTTTTTTTAAAATTTTTTTTGTAGTCAAAAGAAAGCTTAGGTCCATTCCTTTAAGATATTTTTAGTCCCTTAGTGGGATGCGAATGGGATATCTATCAAAATAAATATTTTGTAACGCAAGACATACAATTTTTTAATTTTTTTTTGCAAAATCAAAATTTTTTTCCAATATGGGCCCTTTTTTAATTTTTTTTTTTGCTCAAAAGAAAGCCTAGGTCCATTCCTTTAAGATATTTTTAGTCCCTTAGTGGGATGCGAGTGGGATATCTATCAAAATAAATGTTTTAACACAAAAATTGTATGTCTTGAGTTACAAAACATTTATTTTGATATATATCCCACTCGCATCCCACTAAGCGATCAAAACCATCTTTTGCTTTCTTTATAGCAAAAAAAAAAATTACAAAAAGGGCCCATTTTAAAAAAAAGTCAAAAAAGTTTTTGATTTTGCCTAAAAATCAAAAATTGTATATCTTGAGTTACAAAATATTTATTTTGATAGATATCCCACTCGTATCCCACTAAGGGACCTAAAATATCTTAAAGGAATGGACCTAAGCTTTCTTTTGACTAAAAAAAAATTTTTAAAAAAGGGCCCATTTTGAAAAAAAATTCGAATTTGCAAAAAAAAAGTCAATAATTGAATGTCTTGAGTTACAACATTTTTATTTTAATAGATATCCTACTCACATCTTCCTAAGTGACAAAATAGGTCTTAAAGGAAAAGACCTAAGCTTTCTTTTGAGCAAAAAAAAATTTTTAAAAAAAAGTCCCATATTGGAAAAAAATTTCGATTTTGCAAAAAAAAATTAAAAAATTGTTACAAAATATTTATTTTGATAGATATCCCACTCGCATCCCACTAAGGGACTAAAAATATCTTAAAGGAATGGACCTAGGCTTTCTTTTGAGCAAAAAAAAAAAATTAAAAAAGGGCCCATATTGGAAAAAAATTTTGATTTTGCAAAAAAAAATTAAAAAATTGTATGTCTTGCGTTACAAAATATTTATTTTGATAGATATCCTACTCGCATCCCTCTAAGGGACTAAAAATATCTTAAAGGAATGGACCTAAGCTTTCTTTTGACTACAAAAAAAATTTTAAAAAAAGGGCCCATTTGGAAAAAAAATCGTATTTGCAAAAAAAAAAGTCAAAAATTGTAAGTCTTGAGTTAAAAAATATTTATTTTGATAGATATCCCACTCGCATCCCACTAAGCGACCAAAAGGGTCTTCAAGGATAATATCTAAGCTTTTATTTGACCTAAAAAAAAAGATTAAAAAAGGGTCCATTTTGAAAAAAAAAAGTCAACAAAGTTTTTGATTTTGCAAAAAAAGTCAAAAATTTTATGTTTTGAGTTACAAAATATTTATTTTGATAGATATCCCACTCGCATCCCACTAAGCGACCAAGTAGGTGTTCAAGGAAAATATCTAAACTTTATTTTAAGAAAAAAAAAAAAAAAAAAAAAAAAGGGCGTATTTTAAAAAAAAGTCAAAAAAGTTTTTGATTTCGGAAAAAAAATATTAAAAATTTTTTATTTTTTTTTTTAAATATTTTTTTTCGAAAGATCGAAGAAATAGCTATCTATACTATTTGGGACACATTTTGCTAAGAACAATAGGTAATAAGTTACATGGATAAGAAAAAACCCCTCTTTGACCAAATTGTCAAAATTTTACCCCCTATAACTCAGAGAGTTCTCGACCGATGTTGTTGAAAAATTGTGTCTGAGTTACTATCCAATAGAGCTAACCTTGGTGCAAATTTCATCCCGATCGGAAGACATCGATTTCAAAAGTTGGTTCACTTGACATGAAATGCCCCATATATATAACATGAAAGCCTGAAAGGTTCTCTACAAAAATATATATAACATAAATACATGGGTACTGATGAGTGAAGGTGGTGCTTCAATTTTAAATATTGCAAAAAAAATAAAAATTATTTTAAAAAAATCGCGCGATTTTTTTAAAATAATTTTTCGCCTTCGGCGCTTTGTGAATTTTAAAACGAAAAAAAAATAATAATACTGTTTGTAATGTTATTTAAGTATCGAACAGAAACAAATTTAAAAAACTTATTTTTATTAACATTTACATATTTCCAAATCTCGAAAGTAAACACTGTCAAACATGGTGGAGGAGGTGTCATGTTGTGGGGTTGTATGGCTGCATTTAGTGTAGGAAACTTAGTTTTCATCGACGGTTCAATGGACAAAACAGTGTACCTTAATATTTTAAAAGAAAACCTACTGCAATGCGCTCTAAAGTTAAAGATTGGGAACATTTCTATTTTCAACAGTAGACCAAACACACAGCCCATGACGTCCGAATATGGATAGTGCATCATGTTCCCCACAATTTAACAACTAATAATAATTTCAGATACGATACAAGTATATCTATTAGAGATGGTAACCTACAAAAATTTAATACCAAAAAATGTTGGTGGATATCTAATTAAATTGAAATTTATTTGCTTTTAACCTTAGTTTTAATTTTCATCAAATTATAAAAAGTAATGTTTTTATAACTTTTTTTCATTACAACAATTATTAACATATTTCAAATGAAATTATCAAACCATTAATAGTTTGTAAATAAAAACTACTATTAAATTAATTGTACTTGAGAGCCTGTGTATATAATGTAAATTATTGTTAACTATTGTTTATTATAGTTTAAGAGTGTTATGAATTATACTTCAATAAACATTAAAAAAAAAATTCGTCGATGTTGTCATCAGGACATTTGATAACACTGTACAACACAAAAAAAAATACAAGGTCCGATTAATAAATTTTGATAGAGTAGACAAAAAAAGACACATGTATCGGCGTTTTGAAAGTTTACATCTGAATTTCATTTGAGGGGGGGTTAAAGTATCCCAGCTCTGGCACATTCTTATTGTTAATCGGCATAAGAAACCACGTGATACTTACATTTTAGGTATAAAAAGTGTTCAGCAAATTTATGTAAAAAGTTACGGAGAACATTTTTGTAGAATATGTTAACCCTCTAAATCCTCAAGGCATGGGTCTTTTTTGTTCTTTTAAAAAAGAGCAAAAAACATCATTAAAATAGGGATTTAAGGCGATAAAATGTTCCGCAAAAATATTGTCCGTGAAATTTTACTGTAAGTCCCTGAATACACCAAAACGGAAAATTCAACCAGAAAGTCAGAAATAAAGGAGAGCTTAGGGTTAATTTCGCATTTATTAAGAATTTTATTTTAAAGTACCCCAAAAATTTAGCATGAAAAAAAAATAGTTCAAATTTAACTAAAAATCACTAATCTCTATTATTTTACCTTCGATAGCAAATTTGGATAGGAAGTATTTATTATTTACATTTTTTTAGTTCTAGGCAATTCCACTTCATTACCATACAATGTAATGAATGAATAAATATATAGCCCAAATCAGCCGAAAAAGTAAGTAGCAAAGAGTTTGAATAAAATAATTATTTTTTTTAAAATTCAGCTGTTATAAGCGCTACTCTATACATTATGTTTATAATCGGGGCGACTTTTATAAGTGGGAAGTATAAAGGGACAGATGTATTGCTGCACGTATTTCGATTATAACTTCGGAAATGCCATTGATTTTAATCGATTGCAGTTTCCTATTTGCTTAGCAATTGCAATGTCAATTGATAAAGCTCTTTGCAAGCTTGCGGACTAAGTCTAGACAATTCATGCTTTTCACATGAAAAGTTTTCAGTTGCATGTTCGCGAGTAGGAAAACCCAACATTAAATTCAAATATTTTTGGTTCTAAACGTTTGTATTTTATTACAATTCACATAAAGGTTAGAAAATATAAAATAAATAACGTACTTTTTATTACATTAGAAACTAATTGTAATCATTACTTTACGGGTAGCGAAGCACACCGGGTTTTAGCTAGTTTTCTATAAAATAAAACAATAAATGAGCCTTAGAAAATATATTTCATTAAAACCGGTTAACCATTTTACAAAAACCTGTTTCTCAAAAAACCGAAATGTTAAAGAAACCCGAAATCGGTCGAGTTTACAAAGATAAAAAAACAGGTTGACCGGTTTTCGGTTTCGGTTTTGGGCTAAATTGGCAACACTGCATCTAAGTACTCATAACACTTTCACACACATTGACCTTTAATTTTTTTAATATAATACAAACTGTTTTTATTAAATTTTGTCGTTATCTAGTGGTACTCCGGCAGCAATTGATGAAACTATAAATTCATTTAACAAGACTTTGTTTGATTACATTGATGATTGTGTACCTAAATATGCAGTTGTTAATAAATCTATCGAGATTAAAAAATATAAAAAATAAGTTTTATAGGAAGTATAAACAAACTGGATTGCTGAATGATTACACTAAATATTCTCTATACCGTGCTAAATATAATTTACTCAATCTTCACCTTTATAAAAATTATTTAAATATGATGAAACTGAACTTTAAACGTGACCCTAAAACATTTTATAAATTTCGTCGGATTTCCGTCATTAATGAAATACCTTGCAATAAATAATTTGTTTGCGGATTGATTTTCTTTAACTTACTCTAAAGCTGAATATGATACATCAAAAACTTATCCATTTTATATCCAAGAACAACAACCCATTCCATTCCAATTTATCACTACTGCCGATATAACCACTCTATTAAACTAACTTATAGATTTTTATGAGATTTATGAACGTTAAAGTAATTTACGAAAGCGGGTCTTATATGGGAGCTATGACTAATTATGGACGAACATAATAAAATTTGGTGACATGAATTCAGTATATATAAAACTTAGACCCCTTTCACACTAGGCAATTTAGTGGTCAGAGGTAATGTCGGGTTAAGGAGAAGAAAATTGTACATGCTGTTTTGTTGTTGGGCAAGAGACTTGCGCAACTAAATTGCCTAGTGTGAAATGGGACTTATTTGGAGCGAATTTCTGTAGATCCCTACATAAATTAAACATTTATGACAGATACAGTCCAATTTCGGGAGGACATATGGGGGCTAGGTGAAATAATGGACTGATTTCAGCCAGTTTCAATAGGCTTCGTCCTTGGGCCGACAAAATTATATGTACCAACATTTTATTTTTCGATCCTGGTTGAATAATCGTAGGAAATGTCCATATAGCTCTTGTAAGACGTATAACCGAATATGGATCAATCATTTGGGATCCATATTATAACATCAATAGTGATCGTATTGAGTCTGTCCAAAAACAATTTCTAATATTTGTTTTAAGGAGCTCTTACCTAAATCCATCTATATATCTTCCTCCATACATAACCAGGTTATTGGAACTCAATTTATCAACTTTAAAAAATCGTCGAACAATGTCGAATGCGATGTTTCTTATCAACCTTATTAATGGCAATATTAGCTCAGAGTTCCTTTAAGCAACTTACATTTTAATGTCCATCAACGCCCCACACGTTATAACCAAACTTTAACAATTCAATATTTCAAAATTATGGTAATGCAGGCTCATTTCGTCGAATATGTTTAAATTTTAATGATTTGTATTGAAGACAGCAGGCTTCCGACTGCAATTTATCAAAAATAAAATACACACGAAAGATTGAAGAAATAGCTATCTAAACTATTTGGAACACATTTTGCTAAGAACAATAGGTAATAAGTTACATGGATGAGAAAAATCACATGTTTGGCCAAAATGTTAAATTTTGACCCCCTCTAACTCAGAGTTCTGAAAAAATTTTGAAAAATTGTGTCTGAATTACTATCCAATAGGTCTAACCTTGGTGTAAATTTCAACCCGATCGGAAGACATCGATTTTAAAAGTTGGTTCACTTGACGTGAAATCCCCCATATATTTAGTTAGTTTATGTTATGTTTAACATAATACACAATCACTTATCCCCTAATAACATAAACTAAATTTTTTATGAATTGAAAAATAAAAAAACATCATAAAATTGGTGGACAAAATAATAAGTACATTGTGTAAATCCTTAAATTAAAAGTTACAGTTGAATATTATTTGTTTTATATATGTTAGTTTTATTAATATCTTTTAACCCGACAAAGTCGGATTTTCTAGATATTTGTGTACAATTTTATTTCTAGCATCATTTTCCATTATGTCTACACTTTTTAAAACTAAACTAAACATAATGACTTGCAATTCATTGTAGAATAACGGTAGATTTGTTGTTAAAACGTATGTAAATCATTTTCCATTTTGTTATGATTACAGTGCGTACGGATTTTAAGTGGCCACTTCTTTACAAGTCTGGGAATTATTCTTACAAATAAATTTATTACATCCCGAATATTTATTTAAATATTTCTAGCTATTTGGACGATTTTTTTTTTGCTTGGACCAGCACTCAAGGGATGACCCCTACTCATCCAATGCATTGTGTTGGAACTAGGAAAATAGGTTATGGGAAGGAGGATAGAGGGAGTAGTGTTTGTGGGCATTTGATTTGAATTTTCCTACATTGAAAGGGATAGGAAATATTTCGACAGGAAGCTTATTCCACATACGGACGGTACGGCTAAAAAATGAATTTTCTCTGTAGTGTGTTGTGCGATCCACTGACCAATCGATCACGAATGGATGAGCCCCCGCTGTTGAACGCGTATTTCGTAAGAAACTACGGGTATCGAAACAAGTTCCCTAATTTCATCAGAACACATTCCATTGTAGTACCGATAGAACAGTGAAACACAAACCCCATTGCGACGATGCTCCAGAGAATCAATCCAGCTGGATACCCTAATGTCACCGATAAGCACCATCGCCCTCTCCTGTACGCGGTCAAGTAACTCCAAAATAGACTTCGAAGCACCGACCATTTTGGGTTGGATATAAGTGGTTTAAATAGTAAGAAGATCAGATGAAGTGAAGTATTTCTTAGCACTTGAGTGCTTCTTTCGACTCTTGAAAAATATGTTTTGTCCAGCGAATATCACACTGAATTCTCATGCCTAGAATATCTAGAGCTTCTGATTCCTTAATATTTACACCACCCATAGAAACAGATGAAGCAACATGATCTGTCGTGCGATTGTGTGTTAGCGTACAACATTGAGTCTTACGTGCATTAAAATCGACTCTTGTTTAATGGTGTTTTCTTTTCTGACATAAATGATGCATTTATTCTGCCTTTTACCCTTCTTTATGTTCTTTTCTGAAAAAAATTTAGATTGGTCGTGTTCTTTTCTAATAATGTTACCATAAAACCCTGAATATATTAGAGTTGGGTTTATTAGCTCAGCTCACTGAAATGAACTAAGTCGCTCTTTTAGCTCATTAGCTCAGTATGTTGTATAAGGACCATTTCATTTTGAGAATTGCTTGTAGTGAATTAAATCAATTATTTCTGTTGTTAGTTGTAAAAACACACAGTCTTTTGACAATTAGAGATTTATGCGTGAAATAATTGATTAAAATTTTAAAAAATTAAATTGTATTTTATTTAAACTAATATTTTTGCGGAAGAAAGAGTTAATTTTTTATTATTTCTAATTTCCGATGCTAACCAAATGTTTAGACAATATTTGTTAAGCAGAACATTCACTAACTACAAGGTATTCTTTTACCACAAAATAATAAAATTACCAAAAAGCTCAAGATATTAACTGGAATTTGAAAAAGGCAAACTATTTTGATGATCTGATAATTGCGATCCAAAATAAAAATGTGACAATAACTAAACCAAAATGAATATTGTTGCAATTTTTTGGAGGTTTTCCCATTTACATAATGTTAGTTATCAATTGGCAAAATATATATTATTTACCTGACTTTTACAACTTATATATACAGTGACGGACAATACAATAGAATCACTACATATGAATTCGATTAAAGCGGTAAAACTACAAAATTTGATTTAAAAATTTAAAATTTTTTCATTATCAGCCCAATTATGAATAAAAAATTCCCCGGGAGTTTGTTCCCAGGGAGTTTTTCCCATTGAATTTGAATAGGAAAAATGCGAAAAGGGGAAAAATTCCCGCGGAATTTTTATTCATAATTGGCTGTATATATTAATGCTCATAACGTAAACAATAAATAGAAAAAAATAAAATAAAAAAATAACACATTCTTATGTTAAAAACGATGTTAAATCTAAAAGACTAAATAAAATATGCGACATTCAAATAGAATCAATCAGTCTTAAAATGATTAAAAATAAAAAATCATCATAAGAATTCGTTGTTTTCTTAATATTTTGTTGCATATCAATTATTTCTAATAACAGCATCAAATCTTTTGGGGATTGAATTTAACAAACTTTCGCATGTATATCGGGAAATTGCATACCATATTTCCTGAATTTTCTGCCAAAGTTCTTCCTTGATTTAAGTCTGGTTATTGAGACGGCCATTCCATAACATGAATTTTGTTATATAAAAACCATTTTTTGGAAAGACCTGACGTGTGCTTTGGGTCATTATCAGGAAGAGCCATTTTAAGGGCATATTCCATTCTGCATGTGGCTTTATAACATTCTCCAAAATACAAGTGCTTATCCATATTTTCTTTAATCCAATAAATTGGACCAACGCAATAACAAGAAAAGCATCCCCATATTATAATATTTCCCCAATCATGTTTAAACGTTTTTGGTTTTTGCCATTTTTTGGACGTCTAACCCATGTCTTATCATCACTACCAATTAAATTAATGGTCGTTTCGTCCGTCCACTACACATTTTGCCACTTTTTTATATTTTCTGACCCACACCAATCCTTATGATTGCTCCTGGTTTTAAATGAAATATTGGTAGTGATTCTATTGCAATGTCCGTCACTGTATATGATCAACAACATTTCTACTAAAAATACGAAAGCAAAATAGTTTTGTGATACAATGTATAAAAATATTTTCAACATTAACTTAATTATTTTATGATATAACAATATATAAATAGAATTTCTGAATTTAAGGAATACGATTTTATTGTTTTACGAAATAAAAAATAACGTAAAACTGTCATTCCAAAAAACAGCGGAAACCCACGATAGGTCGCTCATGGCAGCTGACAAATGTTCTGTTGAAGAAGCAGTATAGTAAACAAGTGCATAAGATATATGTTTTCTAAAAAAAGTGATTGAAATAATATTGCTAATTTAATTAAGAATATTAGTACTTTATATTTTTTAATTATGTTTTTTGGTAGATATAATCCCACTAATGTATTTTCGAAATAGTATTTTTTTTACTAATTACATACTTTCAATTACAATTATTATTTTAACAATAACAATTATGTATTTCCCTTTTTCATTATTATTTTATGAAATTTACTTAAAAACTGTAGCAATACTCTTTCTTTATTTCTTTCTACATCACCATACCATAAATAAATTCACATTCATTTAATAGCACACATATAAAAATTCCTTCATGAAAACAAAAACAATTTGAATAACTCCAATAATTCTTGAAACCAAAATATATACGCGGCAGCATACGATCATATACATACATAACAAACCTACATTCGAATGATCGTTTTATTTTTGTAGGACACAATACTCACTCACTTTTCAATGTCAGTGAGCGAAAGAATGTTACAGAATTGACGAGTAAAGTGAAACATGTGAAACATTGAAGATGACAAATGAATGTGTGAATATTTTTGTCCCCTTAAAATCGAACTTCGAAACATTAGTTATTTTTTTTTTCCGAAATGTGCCAACTTATGTTTAGTTTTTCCATATATTTCAATAAGTTATATGTAAATAAATATTAATAATATCTAGAAGTATCATTTAGTATAGTAGATATTTACAAATATATATCAAAATTTTAAAGGTGTATAACTCGTAAAACTTAAGAGAGCAGACAAATTTTTTGACATTTTTACATTTAGGCTTTCATAGGTCTTCAAAACTAAAATCTTTTCAAAATTCAACCTGTTTCGTTCCTCATTTAAATATAATTATGGATGGCAACCGAACTTCAGTTGCGTTGTCATTTTCCTAAATGGTATTGCAGATGGCAACTGGCAGCATCATTTTCTGTTGCCATTTGGCAACCAAAAATTTGTGGTTAACCTCTGGCAACGCAACTGAAGTTCGGTTGCCATCCATAATCGACACATAAAACAGAATGTATAGAGTAGCGCTTATAACAGCTGAATTTTAAAAAAATATTTACAAACACATTCTTGTGTACATACATGTGTAATAATTATTTTATTCAAACTCTTTGCTACACACATTTTATACCTAAAATGTAAGTATCACATGGTTTCTTATGCCGATTAACAATAAGAATGTGCCAGAGCTGGGATACTTTAACCCCCCCTCAAATGAAATTCAGCTGTAAACTTTCAAAAAGCCGATACATGTGTCTTTTTTTGTCTACTCTATCAGAATTTATTAATCGGACCTTGTATTTTTTTTTGTGTTGTACAGTGTTATCAAATGTCCTGATGACAACATCGACGAATTTTTTTTTTAATGTTTATTGAAGTATAATTCATAACACTCTTAAACTATAATAAACAATAGTTAACAATAATTTACATTATATACACAGGCTCTAAAACGGGCTCTCAAGTACAATTAATTTAATAGTAGTTTTTATTTACAAACTATGAATGGTTTGATAATTTCATTTGAAATATGTTAATAATTGTTGTAATGAAAAAAAGTTATAAAAACATTACTTTTTATAATTTGATGAAAATTAAAACTAAGGTTAAAAGCAAATAAATTTCAATTTAATTAGATATCCACCAACATTTTTTGGTATTAAATTTTTGTAGGGTACCATCTTGTAGTGGTGTGGTGGTCAGCTGTTTGTTTAAAAGAAAACAAACAGAAAACAAAATAAACGAAAAGGGACTGAGTGGCCAGATTGCTAGCGGCGCGGCTAAAGCTCGCCGGATGGGGTGGTTCTTGCCGGCAATCTGGACCACGGACACACACTGACACAAAATTCATACCAGCATTTGGGGTATTTAATAGAAAAAAGGGCCAAAAGTAGTCCTGCATCTCCATACGGTCATTCCTATACACAAATTATGACCCTCCCTCTCGAGGATTCATCCTCGCCATGACGTCATCTTACTCGACGTCCCAGATCTTCCCTGCAAACATTTAGTCACCCTACTTACCGCCGATTATTAAAAATTTACCACCTCATAATAATGACAACACTTTACAAATTCATTTAAACATTATAAAAGGTTTTGTTTATTTAAAATAAGAGATTTAACAAAGTTTCATTAGGATTTAATTTTAAGGTTAGCAAATTTTAAGTTTTAATTATTCACAAATTTTAGTTTTAAGTTTTAGCAAATTTAGTTTTCTTTTTGTTATATTTGCAAAATTTAATTCCAAGATTTTAGCAAACTTTAGTTTTATGATTTTAGATTTAAGATTTTAACAACATTTAGTTTTCAAATTTTAACAAAATTTAGTTTTTAGCTTTTGGCAAATTTAGTTTTTAGTAACTTTAGTTTTTAGCAAATTTAGTTTTTTAGTTTTAAGATTTTAACAAACTTTAGTTTTTTAAATTTTGTGTTTCAAGTTCCATTTAAGTTTTTTTTTTTCTTCTATTTCAAGTTTTCCCTTTTATTTCAGGTTCACGATATATAGCTAGCTGGACTGATCTCCCAAGGATGGAAGTTTCTCGACGACAGGTGGTTGCAGGATGGCTTTCTGTCCGTCCGTTTTATAGTCTGTTCGGGTATTTCAGGTGAGTAACAAAAAAATATATTATAATTACCTTTTAAATAATTTGTTATTTTTTTTCTCTGTATATACTGGTTTCCGGCAACCTATGAGTTCAAATCTACCTCGGGATTATTCTTAACTAGGCCTGAGCTCAATCCTATCTTTCTCGCGCACGCTTGGACCAATTTCATCCAGCGGACTGGCTTCGAGCAACTAACGTAAGGTATGCCTATAAACGAATATATAGCTAGATATATATTTCCCTTTTTTTTTTTGTTTACTAAATTTTTTTTTATTTTTTTTTTATATATAGAAATTATCTAAAAGGACTGGTTCTGTTCGTCCTGTCGTTCGGGTAAGAGGTACACTTACTAGGTCGAAAACCTTAATACCTGGACACCACAGGACTGATGGTGCGGATCTGCCAAAGTAGTCCCACGATGGATGGAGCTGGCGATGGCGTGGCTCAGCGTTGGCTGATTTAGTTTTAAGTTTCTGTTTTATTTAGCTTTAAGTTTAACTTTATTTAGTTTTAAGTTTTATTTTAAGTTTTGTTTTAAATTTGTAAGTTATTAAATGAATAAAAAAAAAAATATTCAATTTAAATTCAGATTTTGCTTTTGCTGACGGCCACGGGCTCCACCTTCTTCTTAGGCAGGGAAAAATGAAAAAGGACCGGCATTTTAGCTTTTAGGGACCGAGAAACCTCGGTTGGCAATATTGTTCCCAATATATTCTTTTAACTTCAGCCATTTGCAGTGTAGTTCTTTGTTTTTGTTTATATTTTCCAGCTGTCAAATTGTTTACATCCCCGCGTTGCCAACTTTCTTTTCGTCTTCTTCTTTTTAAATTTTGCCCTACTACAGGGTGCACACGACAATCTCTAATAGATATACTAGTATCGTATCTAAAATTATTATTAGTTGTTAAATTGTAATTTACCGCTATTATATTAGCACGTTTAAAATTATGATAAAAAATAGGCGTGCCATTTTCATTTTGAATAATATTTAATTTATCTAAATACGAAAAGGCCTCCGGTGGTACAAATCCTTTTTTTAAGGTGTGAGATATAAACTCTTCATTTGTATAGTATTGAGCCATTATTAAATTGTTTTCTTTACATAACGACGCTGGTTTATTTCCTTTAAATAAACCGGATACTTTTGATTGCAAATAAAAGCCGTTTAGTAGTTTGAAAATTGTAACAACTCTTTATTTATTTAAATGTACAACAACAGAATTAAATAGTCACTCAATGTTTTTTATACACGTTTGCAAATTCACAGAAATACAGACACAATTTATAATGCACACGAATTTACTTGAAAAACACAACACACTTTAAGGCTCTAGTTGATGTTTATTCGAAAAGCGTCTCTGATAAACTCACTAACGACTGCAACCTCTGCCACTATTTATAACACTGCATTACCATCTAGAAAGCTCTTTAACTGTCAAAGTTTGAATATTCTAGATCATACGCCATCTGTGGTGTACTTTCTACAATGTTCTTTAACTGATTATTCGAACTCAAATACAGCGTTGCAATCAAATCAACTGAAAGCTTTTATTTAACAATGCCCACAGATATGTTACAGTTTTACAGCATTGTTACTTGAAAGCATTATGCTACTTTTAAATCAGCCGTTAAAATCGTTATATTTGAATTCAAGTACTGCCCCCCGCTTAAGCCTGTTCGTCCCGAATAGGCATAGATTCACTTCTCCCATAGGCAGCTAGTCGTTCTAGATGTACGACCTTCATTTTAGATCTCGGGCTCTTTTCTTTCTGTATTCTGTACACCACGTCGTTTAATTTCTTAATCACCTTGTATGGTCCATCCCAATGGGTTTGTAGTTTGGGAGACAGTCCTTTCTTGCGTTGTGGGTTATACAGCAGTACAAGTTGGCCTTCATTAAATCCCTCAGAATTCGCTGCTCGATCGTATCTGGCTTTCATTTCTGCTGGTCATTTTTATTCGTCTGCGTACGAATTCGTGAAGTTCGTTAAGGTCATCTTGCTCTTGGGAAGTGTTTTCATTATTTGATGAGGGCTTAATACCGAATTCTAAATCACCAGTCAACTTGAGTTCTGTCCCGAATACAATTTTTGCAGGTGTTCGAGAGGTTGAGTCATGAACAGCTGACCTGTATGCCAATAGAAATTTTGGTATGTGTTCATCCCAGTCCTTCTGGTGTGCACTGACCACTTTTCTTAAATATTCCTCCAGGGTGCGATTGAATCTTTCGACCATGCCATCAGATTGAGGATGCAGTGGCGTTGTTCTGGTTTTTCTTATTCCGTATAAGTCGCACATTTCCTTGAATACGACGGATTCAAAATTTCTACCCTGATCCGAGTGCAACTCCAGTGGAACACCATAGCGACACACCCAGTTGTTCACAAATACGCTTATAACCGTTTTAGCTTCCTGATTGGGTATTGCATATACCTCTGGCCATTTGCTGAAATAATCCATAACCACTAGAACGTAACGGTTTCCAGCATCACTGACAGGGAAAGGGCCTGCTACATCCATCGCAATCCGCTCGAATGGCGCACCTGAGTTATACTGCTGAAGTTGTCCACGACTTCTTCTTACTGGGCCCTTCGCTGCTATGCATTGTGGACAATTGGCTACCCAATCGGCTACTGCTTTCTGACAACCCACCCAATAAAAACGTTGTTTTAGCTTCTCTAAGGTTTTTGTCACACCAAGATGACCACCACTGGTACCGTCATGAAACTCTTTCATTACTTCGTTTATTTTAGAGGATGGTACAACAATTAGATTTGTCACTGTTTTACCGTCAGCACTTTCCCATATGCGGTATAAGCAGCCATTTAACAATTGTAGACTATTCCATAGGGCCCAATATGATTTCATCAGTGGACTTTCGGCCGATATTTCATTGCGGGCTGGCCTTCTGCCTTCTTCTTTTGCCGATATTATTTTTGACAGTACGGGGTCATTTCTCTGCGATACAGACCAATCTGCACTGGACTCTATATGCATTAGTCGAACGTCAATGACACATTCCTTTCTCTCGGCTTTTGCGCAATGCTTGCATTCCACGTTGCAAGGCCGTCTTGAGAGCGCGTCCGCATTGCCGTGTTTCAAACCCTTCCGGTGCTCGATGCTAAAGTCATAGCTCTGAAGCCGCTCAATCCAACGAGCCAGTTGCCCTTCAGGTTGTTTAAATTGCAACAACCACCTGAGGGCAGAATGATCGGTTCTCAGTTGGAAGTGCTGACCATACAAATACTTGTGGAAATGCTTCACACACTCCAATACTGCCAGGAGTTCACGTCGCGTTACGCAGTAATTTCTCTCAGGCTTGGAAAGTATTCGGCTGTAGTAGCATATTACCTTTTCCGTCCCGTTGATCACCTGCGAAAGCACACCGCCTATTCCGTATCCACTCGCATCGCTGTCTAGCATAAAACTTCGCCCCTGGGATGGGATATGCCAAAATTGGGGCTGTACACAACAATTCCTTTAACTGAAGGAATGCCTGTTCTTGAGATTCACTCCACAGGAACGCTCGCGACTTCTGCGTTAGCTCATGTAGGCTTGCGGCAACACTGGCAAAATTCGTCGGTAGTACGTGCAAAGGCCTAGAAAACTGCGCAATTCGTGAAGATTTCTCGGACGAGGCCAGTCCTTTACGGCTCGTATTTTATCCTCATCTGTTGATATGCCGTCTGCTGTTACGCGATGCCCTAAATACTTAACTTCTTTCTGGAACAATGCACATTTCTTTACGCTAAGTTTTAGTCCAGCCGCTGCTATTCGTTTAAGGACTTCTTCAAGGTTTTTCAAGTGTTCATCGAAAGACTTCCCCATGACAATTATGTCATCGAGGTACACCAAACATGTCTTCCAGTGAAGTCCTTTCAACACATGTTCCATTAAACTCTCGAATGTGGCTGGAGCATTGCAGAGTCCAAAGGGCATCACATTAAACTGCCATAATCCATCACTAGCACTAAACGCAGTTTTCTCTTTGTCTTTTTCTGCAATCTCTACCTGAAAATAACCACTTTGCAAGTCTAATGTGGAGAACCATTTTGTTCCAGCTAATGTGTCCAGGGTGTCGTCAATTCTTGGTAGCGAGTAGCTGTCTTTTTTAGTAACGTCGTTCAGCTTTCTATAATCGACGCAAAACCTAGTGCTGCCGTCTTTCTTTTTAACTAACACAACAGGCGAGCTCCAAGGACTTGAAGATGGTTCGATTACTCCATCCCGCTCCATTTCGTTAACCAACTCCTTCACCTCACTTCGTTTTGCTAGAGGAATACTTCTGGGCGCCTGCTTTGCAATTGCCGTTCTACCTTGGCTTTGACTTTTTAAGGCGAAGACCGAGGTATGTTTCTTCAGAAGCTGTTTGGCCTTATTTCTATCTGGCGGTTCTAATCCTCCTACCCATTTCCCCACATATTCCGCTAGTAGCTCGTGTTCCTTGGTGGATTTATTGGCATGTTCCGGGTTTTTCTCGCAATTGATTACTGCCTCTGCTGAAGTGCATCGACCTATTTCGGAATTTGGCTTAACGACTTTTACAGAGCTGGACAGGTTAAGCACATACTAAAGTTTCTGACTGTGGTGGTAGTCTCTGATGCTCGACGGTAACTAGCTTTCTTACTTGAGTCCTATTTTCATATTCGACGTCAAGGGGTATTTCCACATTTCGCCAAATCATAACTTTTTGTCCCATATCCAAAGTAATGCCGTGAGTAATCATGAAATCAGCACCAATGATTACTTTGTCCACAATATCGGCAACAATAAATACATGATTGACGCTAACATTGGCAATGGTTACTTTCACATTTACTTTACCATAGACAGTGGCTGGCTCCCCAGTAGCTGTGCGCAGACTTACCCCACGTAATGGTTCAATTGTGTTTTTGACTAAATCGGGCTTGACTATGGACTGCGACGCTCCTGTGTCTATAGTAAAAATGTGCTTTTGACCGTTGATGTATCCACTAGCCGTAAGATTGCTATTTTTCTGCTGCATTACTGATATGGAGATTGTGGGGCCCTCAGATGTGGGAGCTAGCTCTTGCCCCATAAAGCTAGCTCGTTTTAGTTTAAAGGTGATTCTTGTGACGATTGATGATTTGACGGCTGGTTGTTTCTTGGAGGCGAAACAGATCTGGTTCGTTTTCTCGGTGCTTTGCAGTTTCGTTGAATATGACCAGATTTACCGCAATTATAACATTTTACTCTGGCTTTGATATGCTTATCATTAAACGCCTACAAGACCTTTTTTAATTCATCGACTATATTTCTATCGTCTTCAGCAACAACCTCGATATTGCGCACCTTGCATATTTGCGGCTTTGAAATTATTTTCGCCGTTTCTTGCGCCAGTGCAAATGAGACTGTTTCAGCAAATGATAGTTTAGGTGTAGCACAAACCGCATGTTTTATTTCAGGATCGCGAATGACATTGACGAATGCCTCTATCTTGATATGGTCCAAAACTGGGTTGTTCTCCCCTGGATAAGTAAGCTGTAGCAAACGCTCGATTTCCAACGCAAAATCTTGTAGCGTCTCATTGGGTTTCTGCACTCTACCACGCAATTCCATTCGGTATAATTCTTTTTTATGTTCGCCACCGTACTTACGTTGTAGCGCCTCCATTATGTCATCATAACAATTTCTGTTGCTTGCTGGCACGCTTTCAAGAACTACTGCTGCATTCCCTTTTAAGGCCAAAATCAATTCTATAGGTTTTTTCTTCATTGTTCCACATGTTTCTAATGGCAACTGTATCAAACTGGAATTTGAACACATTAAATGGTGTAGTGCCATCAAAACTAGGGGCCTTTATTCTACTAGAGGATTCTGGAATAATTTGTACCGCACCTTCTTGATACTGATGACTATTCACTTTTGTTACCAAGTCGGACACCTTTTTGTCAATTTCATCCATTCTGTTGTTAATAACTGCTCCTTCTTGACATTGAACATTATTCACTTTTGTTTCTAAGTCCGAAACCTTTTTATCAATGACATCCACTATGCAGTTAATAACCTCAGACATTTCCTGAATTTTCTCATCTGTTACTCTAGAAGATTCTTGAAGTTTCGCTTCCATTTCCGCTAAGTGTTTAATAGTTTCTTTGACTTCAGCTTTAACCTCAGAACGAAGTTTCTCATTGTCGGCAAGAAGTTTCTCATTGTTGACTCTAGATGTTTCTTGAAATTCTTCTTTGACTTCGGCTAGAAGTTCAGTTTTAACCTCCGCAAGCTGTTTCGAATTTTCGTTCAATTTTGCTTCCAGGTTCTTGTTGGCTGTTTCCATTTTGTCCATCATAGCCGCGAACATTGTGCTTAAATCCATGCTGCTTGTTGTTGAACGTGTAGAAACTTCCATTTCTTCCTTATACTCGAATTCGTAAGCACCGATGTCAATATCACGCCGTTTGAATTCGTCTATAAGCCTCTTTTGCAATTCTGCCTTGTTACCTGCTGTTTGTAGCTCCAACTTACTCAATTCCTTCTTGAGTTGTTCAACTTTCAGTTCCTCAAACTTCATGCTTAATACTTAGCAATCCCACTTCTGACACCAATTGTTACGTTTTAACCTTTTCAAAACGCTGGTTTATTTCCATTAAATAAACCGGATACTTTTGATTGCAAATAAAAGCCGTTTAGTAGTTTGAAAATTGTAACAACTCTTTATTTATTTAAATGTACAACAACAGAATTAAATAGTCACTCAATGTTTTTTATACACGTTTGCAAATTCACAGAAATACAGACACAATTTATAATGTACACGAATTTACTTGAAAAACAAATTCGTGTAGGTCTCCACGTAGCAATTTTTATTGCCAAGCTCAAGCAATAACGTCGGCAGAGCTACAGCAGAGTGATTGCTGATTGCTTTAGGTGGAGAAAACGTTCGTCACAAATACAAAATTTTCAAAGCGAGAAGTTCTATGAAAAACTGTGGTTTATTTTACGTTAAATGATTTTTTCAATAATTTCTTTGTTTTTTTGTTTGTTTTGGTTCTTAAATAAATTAAATATGGATGAATTAATCGCATCGAATCATAGAAAGAAGAAATTTTACATTAATGACAACTGAACTGACAGCTTATTGCTTAGCAATAATTGCTCAGACAATCAGCAGAGCAATCATTGCGCAATGGATTGCTACATATGGCAATTTGCTGTCTACACTCGCAAATTTCATTGACGCAATCAAATTTGACAATTGCAGCAATAAATATTGCTACGTGGAGACCTAGGGTAAGGCTCTAGTTGATGTTTATTCGAAAAGCGTCTCTGATAAACTCACTAACGACTGCAACCTCTGCCACTATTTATAACACTGCATTACCATCTAGAAAGCTCTTTAACTGTCCAAGTTCGAATATTCTAGATCATACGCCATCTGTGGTGTACTTTCTACAATGTTCTTTAACTGATTATTCGAACTCGAATACAGCGTTGCCAACTTACAATCAATTCAACTGAAAGCTTTTATTTAACAATGCCCACAGATATGTTACAGTTTTACAGCACTGTTACTTGAAAGCATTATGCTACTTTTAAATCAGCCGTTAAAATCGTTATATTTGAATTCAAGTACAATTTCGTAACAATATTATTTCTTATTAAATTTATGATACAGTTATCAATTCTAATAACATTTGAAGTATTATATAATTTCTTTTTTGATATATATTTTGTGTAATTGCTTTGAGGTGTTAATGACATACAAGCCCTTAAACATTTTCTTTCGAATACTCGTAACTTTTCCATGTATGAGGGTGAAATATTAAACCATTGGTACATTATAATTTTAATTCTGTTATCAATGTATTTTGAATAAAATAGAGCTTTATACATAATAAATGCATTTTTGGCTTTTAATATTGATTTGTTAACATGATTGTTAAAATATAGGAACTTATCTAAATAAACACCTAGGTATTTCACCATAGGTTTATTTGTTATATTGGTATTATTCAATGTAGATTTAATACCAAATGATTTTTCTTGATGTTATTATTACTGGAGGTCTAAATAAAATTGTTTCACATTTCTCTATTCCAATCAATAGTATATTTTTCTACGATATTAAATGATTTTTGTAAGTTTTCATTAATTTTTTCAATGGTGTTATTGGCGTGATATATAATTATATCATCTGCAAACGAAATAATATTATCTATTTTATTTAGTAACTCCAGTAAAAATAAATTAAATAGAATAGGTGAATTAACAGTTCCCTGTTGTAATCCATTGATAATTTTAAATGTCTTTTTGCTTTTATTATTTTGATGTGATATTAGGTCTATTTATTTACTTTCCCAGTAAATACTTGCAACGAGAGAATAAAATCAAAATTTACAAAATTACTCTCTTAATTTCTCAAAAATAGTAAAAAGTTAATGGACGCTTTTCCAGTAACAATTGTTTTATACGCACAATTTTCTTATTTTATTCCTTTTAAAATGTATAAATACTCACATTTTCTTCAATTTGATTGAAAATTCTTTTGTTTTGACATTTTTTCACCACAAAAATAAACTTTTAAATAAATAAACAATAACACAAAACATATAAAAGATAAGCTGCTAACTATTACGAGTTCAAAATAGAGGCCCAACTATAATATGCATACACTAGCTTAAGTCAGTTTAAGCAAATGTGCGAATACATATAAAACGTATGTGACAAACTATAATGTACTTAAGAGAGTTTCGTCAAGTTTCGTCGAATTTTATTTGCTTAAGCAAAGTGCGAAGCTGGTCGCACATTCCGTACGGAATCAGCTGTTTATTTATTTTATACAAAGAAAATAAAGAAATAAATGAAAAGGATGAAGAAAATTTATATATTTTGATAAAATAATAAGAAATACGTATTTTTTTAATTGCAAGTTGCACATAAATGTTCAAATGGGGCTAAATAGTTTTGAATGCACATAAGTACATTATAGCCACCTAAAAGTTTCTTTGAATTTCCTTAAGCATTTGACAGACTTTTCGTTCGGGTTTGACATTACCTTAAGCTAGCTTATGCATATTATAGTTGGGCCTTAGAACTTGTAATAGTTTGCAACGAGAGAACACTCTCTAAAATTTATACGCTCTTGATTTTTTATACGCTCTTGATTTTTTCTCTACTTGCAAGTTTTTGAGTTAATGAACGCTTTTCCAGTAACAATTGTTACTAACTAGTAACAACTTTTAGTTATTGAACATAGCTATTATAAAAGTTTTATTACTAATCATATTATAAATGAGTACTATTTGATATAATGGAAATTTGTAGTTGATTAATTTAAATATTAAGCCCGGAATCCATATGTTATCAAACGCTTTCTCCATATCAATTAGACATGCTCCTGTACATAAATTATTGTTCCAATTCCAATTAATATTCGATGTAAGTAAATGTATTGCATCGATGGTCGAATGTTTGTGTTTAAATCCAAATTGTTTTTCTGAAATTAAATTTTATCTTCTCAAAATTTCATATTAGTTGTGTTCGCGTACTTTATAATTTGTACAAATTATTACTGGAAGTTACGGGATTCCGTTCGTTTACTTTTAAAAACTTGTAATGAGCAAGAGAGTGTTAAAAGTGACAGTTCGTAGATAGAGAACATGATATTTTTTACTGGACATGTTTTCTCCAGTAAAAAATATCAACATAAAAAGTATGTTTAAAACATATTGTTGCAAATGTAAACAAAACAAAAAAGTTGAAAATTAACACAATTTACAAGTCTTGCAAAGAAAGAAGTAAAATAACATAAAACAAACGTTTTAAATTGATTTATAATAAAATACAATTTATTTTTACAAATTGTTGTTTGCGTACTTTTTTGGATATTTTTTTAGATTGAGAGTAAATGTATTTTTCGCTCTAAATTAAAGTTACTGGATAATTTTTACTGGAAAATACGCGAACACACTTTTTGTTGTTAATGCACATTTCGAAAACTTAGCTTATGTTAGGGAGTAAACTTATGGCACGCAAATTTTTGGATTACTTAAATCTTTATTTTTTTTTGGTAAAATAACCACTTTTGCTTTTTTCCATTGATTGGAGAAATATGCATTGTTAAGCATATTATAAAATAGGCTACAGTAACCTAAAATCATTAACTCTGGTAAAATTTTTAATACGAAGACAATTTCCCTTTTAGATTTGAAAAAATGTATATTATATTGTCTCTCGTTATAAAATAATTTTCGAACTGTGTTTCATTTAGATTGTTGGACATTTTTCTATCGTTAAATTTTGTTATAGTATTTTGATTATTTTCGAACATAACTTTAGAATCTAAAAAGCGGTTGAAGGTATTATTAACCTGCATTTGTAAATTGTTTGCTGGGTTAGTTTGTTTAGAAGCGTGCACAGACTCAAAAAAAGAACCAATAGTATCAAGCATTTGGTCCTGATCCTCTACGATAAAATTGTTTAAGTTATCCCTTTCTAAACTATCTATTAGAACTATCTATTCCTAAATTGTCAAATATGAATCTAAAATTGTCTGGAATTTTGATGTTTTGGAGATTTAATGGTTTAAATTTCTTAAAATTCTTATTTATTTCACCAAACATTTGTTTGGAATCCTTTTAATCTAAATTTGTTAATTTATCTCTAATAATTTTATTAAGAGCTATCGTAAAATTTTCATTAATAAGTTTTCTAATCATTTTTAGTTTTACCTCTAATATATTGAGTGATTCTTCTGATAAAGTATGTTCTAATCGATTATGTCTTTTTATTATTGTAACGATTTTACTATTTTCGCAACATAATTTGTTTATAATTGTATTTTTCATTTTAGAAAAAATATTTTCTTTTTTATACTTAGGTGTCAGTTCATTAATGGTTTCAATAAATACATTGTTCAATCTATTAATGTGTGTATCTATTTCTAGATTTGTGAGATTTCGATTTGTACATATTTGTAAATTATCATCCAATTTTTGATTAATCCTGTTCTTAAATTTTTTCCAGTTTGTATTTTTATACCCTTCACCTTCGTGAGAAGGGTATATATAAGTTTGTCATTCCGTTTGTAATTTCTACATTTTTCATTTCCGACCCTATAAAGTACATATATTCTGGATCCTTATAGATAGCGGAGTCGATTAAGCCATGTCCGTCTGTCTGTCCGTCTGTCTGTCCGTCTGTCTGTTGAAATCAATTTTCTGAAGGCCCCAGATATCTCCGGGATCCAAATCTTCAACAATTCTGTCAGACATACTTTCGAGAATTTTGCTATTTAAAATCAGCAAAATCCGTCCATAAATAACGGAGATATGAGCAAAAATCCGAGACAACCTCTGAAAATTTCATCAAAAAACACAATGTATTGCATGCTTTGACAAAAAAGCAACAAAACGTATGTTTTTGGATGTGCATGCTTTGCGTATTTTGTTTTTTTTGTGTTTTGTTTCTTTTGGCGTTGTTGTTGTTTTTTATACAACTAAACGTTTGTTTGGTTGTGTGTTGGTTTTTTTGACAAAAAAGCAACAAATCGTATGCTTGGATGTGCATGCTTTGCGTATTTTGTTTTTTTTTTGTGTTTTGTTTCTTTTGGCGTTGTTGTTGTTTTTTATACAACTAAACGTTTGTTTGGATGTGTGTTGGTTTCATTGGCTTGCGTATTTTGTTTTTTCTTTTGGTGTTTGGTTTAGTTTGGCGTTGTTGTTGTTTTTTGTGTTCTTGATAAATTTAGGATGCTGTACGCTGAAAGTGGGCAATGTACATACATATATACTAATTATAAAAAATAATAATGCATCCACAACAAAGGTGAAGGGTATATAAGATTCGGCATAGCCGAATATAGCACTCTTACTTGTTATAATTGTATTTAATGAGTTGAGCTTCTAAGAAGCAAAATTTTTGTTTTTCATTGTTCATATATGCATTAATCTGTAAAGCATTATGATCGCTGTCATAATCTAAAGTTTCAAGACAGTTTAGTGTATTATTTTCTGTTTGAATATGCAATCTACAGTCAGATATACATATATCTAAATATGAATTTCCTTGAAAAAATTTAAATTTATTTCGTTATCATTAATCCATTCTTTGAGTTTGAGACCTTTATAGTAGAGTTACCCCAATCTACATGTTTGCAGTTTAAATCTTGTAAATTTAAAGTTTCAAAAAGTTTATGAAATTCATTCTTGAAACTAGAATCATTATTTCCTGAAGGATAATATGCAGAAATAATAACGATTTCCCCGTTTGCAATCATGGGAATTTTTACTATGCAAGTTTCCAAAAATTTTAGAGAATTTATTGTGTTGTTAGAATAACCCCCATTTTCTCAATATCTGGTTATCGTTTTTCGTAACGATAAACCTCCAATTAACATTTTTTTTGTATGAGAACTGTCAGTTTATCGTCGCGATAAAAAATAACCAGAGATTGAGAAAATGGGGGTAAGTGTTATATTTTAGACAGTTTTTTATTAGTATGGTGGTTCCTCTCCACGTGAAGCATTTTTTCTATCTTTCCTAATCATATTATAGTCTATGTTTTGGGTTAAGTTGTGTTTCGTTTAGAAGAACGATATCAGGATTGTGTTTAATTAATAATTTATTTATTGTGTTGTTAGAATAACCCCCATTTTATCAATATCTGGTTATCGTTTTTCGTAACGATAAACCTCCAATTAACATTTTTTTGTATGAGAACTGTCAGTTTATCGTCGCGATAAAAAATAACCAGAGATTGAGAAAATGGGGGTGAGTGTTATATTTTAGACAGTTTTTTATTAGTATGGCGGTTCCTCTCCACGTGAAGCATTTTTTCTATCTTTCCTAATCATATTATAGTTTTCAAATTGTAGTCTATGTTTTGGGTTATGTTGTGTTTCGTTTAGAAGAACGATATCAGGATTGCGTTTAATTAAAAATTCTTGAAGGTCATTTCTTCTACTTATGCGTATTAATGAATTTACATTAATACGTATTATTTTAAGATTTTTAGACATTGTATTCATTTGACTATTTGCCATATTTACACACCTACTATGGAAAAGATTGCATCTATTCCAGAAGCTTGTATATTTAACTGTTTTTGTAGGTTTGTCATTTGAATATTTAGGTTCACCATCATATTTTTTTAATTCTAACAAGAAAGTGTTATTATTTGTATTCTTTAAATTGTTAGTATTAATGTTTCCATTATTATTACTATTTAATACATCAGCAAAACTTATTCCAGGTTTAGTAAATAAATTATTTCAATTTGTTTTACTTTCTAATAAGGTTTTTTGTTTTTTTTTCAGTTTTAGCTGAAGTTGTTTATATTTTTCACAGCCTTTGTAAGAAGCTGAATGACCATATTTATTACATACAACACAATATAACTTTTCTTTTTCATCACCTGGTACAATGTTTACGGGACATTTTCCTTTTTCATTTAACACACTTTGCTGCAAAAAAACAGTTTGCTGCGCTATGAAAAAAGCCTTGACAATTTCGGCACTGAGGTATTTCAGGACGTCTAATTTTATGCAACGATAGAAAAGTTTTATATTTTTTAGTTTATTTACGTTACTTTCAGGTGATATTTGCACTAAAAATATTGGCAAAACGTAACCTTAATGAAATGTAAATCATTGGTTTCATATTGGCATAGTTCATTCAAGATTTCTTCATTAGATAGGTTTGTATCTAATCTTTTTAGTAGATATGTTTTGGTTTTAATACCTTTAGGGGTAAATGTAAAAAATTTGGCTTTTGATTTTTCTAAATGAAAATTTAGAAAATCATCTAAAGTATTTAAGAACAAGGATTTTTTATTTCTGAACTCTTTAATATTGAATTCTTTGATTTTTAAAAATGTTTTTATTAATTCGATTAGTTCTTTTGTTTCCATATCAACAATATTAATCGGTGGTACTTTTTTGTTTTTATTTTGTTCATTACACACAAAAAAATAATCGAGGCTTAATTAGTTAATTTCTTTTTATATGAAAACTAAAAACTAAGTTTTATTATCTATGCCAATAGGTAATTCAAACAATACACTTCACCTAAAAACTATGTTAATATAACTATTGGAATTAGTTATTTGATGTTTGGTATCTTTTTCGATGTTGTTTTTGTTTATTTTATTGTCAATTGAAAATATTTTTGGTGCAAAAGGGTATGTATGAAATTATCTAAAATTTTTGTTATATTAACTAAGAAACTTTGTAAATGCCATTCTACCCTTGCGCTTAGTTAAATTTATACTATATTCTTAGGAAATATAACCTATGGATTTTTTTGTGTGTAGTAATCATTGTTTTATTTTTTTTATTTACACTTGGTGTTAAATTGTTTTTTTTTTGCATTCTGCACTTCTTCAATAGCTGGATTTCCTTTTTGTGTTTTTTCTTGGTTTTTTTTTTTACATGATTCTGAATTTTTTTAAATAGTTCTTGGTCACATTCTTTATCATTATCAAGCAAAGCATAATAATTATGTTTGGCTTGTTTAGATGTTGATGGTAAATTAATATTGTTGTTTTTTCTTTTTCTGTGGATTATGATATCATTATTGTTTAATATATTATTTTTAATATTTTCTGAGTTTTGAGCATTACGCTCACTCATCTCAGTGAGGTTTAACAGTTTTAAGTTATTGTATTTTATTTATTATTTGATGTTTTTAACAACCGAAATAAATAAAACGACTTTTTGGAATTTTGAAAAAAAGAAAGCACTAATGTTTTAGTATAGAACCAAAAATTAATTTTATTCTCCGCAATGCGTCTTTCGCTCATGACGATCACGATCGGACTCCACATCGACGAAAATTTCATCTATGACTGTCTGGCATATTAGGTCTTCCGTTAAAGCCCTGTAGACCGCGTAGAATGTCTACATATTAACATCTATTGAAATATTAACATCGATTTAAAAAATCCGATTTTTAAATCGATGTCTTCCGATCGGGATGAAATGCACCAAGGTTAGTTCTATTGGATAGTAACTCAGACACAATTTTTCAACAAGATCGGTCGAGAACTCTCTGAGTTATAGGGGGTCAAATTTTGACATTTTGGTCAAACAGGTGTTTTTTCTTATCCATGTAATTTATTAACTATTGTTCTTAGCAAAATGTGTCCCAAATAGTTTAGATAGCTCTTTCTTCAATCTTTCGAAAAAAATATTTAAAAAAAATAAAACATTTTTAATATTTTTTTCCGAAATCATATCATATGAACAAATTTAATACAATTAAAAATGGAAAATAAAAGAAATGAATCAAATTAATAATAACATTAAAGATTATTAGTAAATATGATACGGTGACCTAACATTCCGGCCCCATTGAAAGGACACTTTCAAGAAGATAGTAAAGCCAGTCTGTGGATAGGGCGACGTATAATTCCTTTTGTTGTTTTGATGTCGACAACTCGAACTCGATCATCTCTACTACGATTGATGATTTTACCCATGAGCCAACGCTGCGGTGGTAAATTATCTTCTTTAATGATTACTAGGGAGCCAGTAGAAATTTTTGAGTTGGTGCTAGTCCATTTGTTGCGGGTCTGGAGCTCGCTTATGTAGTCGTGGGACCACTTCTTCCAAAATTGTTGTTTTATGGCGCTTATTCGGGCCCAGTACTCAAGTTTATTTATTTCATTTGCAGGGACATCACGTTCTGGCAAACTGCGAAAGGGAGCGCCTATCAGGATATGGCCTGGTGTAAGGGCTATCATATGTGAGCCTTGTGTTGTCGAGGGTCCTGGTTAGGTGACCTTTGGCCGATTTGACGGCCGCCTCCCACAATCCGCCAAAATGTGGTGCCCTAGGGGGAATAAAGTGAAAATTATTAAATTGATTTGAGCAATAATTAATTATAAAATTTGAATTTTTCGAATCAAAAAGGAACGACTTTAATTGAGCCAACTTAGAATTTGCACCAACAAAATTTGTTGCATTATCACAGAATATATCTGTGGGCAGACGTCTTCGACCTATCACTCTTTTTAGGGCAGCAATGAAGGCATATGTTGATAAGTCTGATACAACTTCTAGATGGACGGCTTTAGTTGCGAGACAAAAAAAACAGCAATGTATGTCTTGTATGGTACTTACCCTCTGATTCTTAGGTAAGTGTTTAGTGGGCCACAAAAATCAACGGCACATCTGGCGAAGGGCCTTGAAGGGTTGAGTCGTTCTACGGGCAAATTGCCCATCATTTGTTGAAGCAACCTTGGGCGATAACGAATGCATTGTGGGCACGAATTAACGATGCGACGATATAGGTTTCTTGAATTGATGATCCAAAATCTCTGGCGGATTAACGACATTAAAGCTTTAGGTCCTGCGTGGTAGTTGCTGATGTGTGATGGCGCACGTAACAGTCGACGAAATGATTTTTGCTGGGCAAGATTATAGGGTGCTTTTGACCTTCAGAAATTGCTGCGAATTCCAAGAACACAGTAGTGTTCTGTCGTCCGTCGCGTCTACACGCATTTTTATTTTGTCCTCAAATAAATGTCGTGATCCGTCCAATATTGATAATATGTACTTATATTCTAATGTGTCCGCGTCGAGTGTCGTCTGAAAATAAATTAATTAAAATATAAACAAAACTACATTAATTAATTACGAAAAAATAAATAAAACATCTTTAAAATATGCACAAACAAATATAAACAAAATTAAATACAACAAAAAAATAACAATAAACAACAAATGCTTTAAAACAATTACAAATAATCCAACATAAAATCAACGAAAATAAACCGCTAAAATACACAAACAACAACCACAGCAAAACAATAAACAATCAACAAAAAAAAAATATCCTCTCAGAGAACAGTGTTGATACAACAGCAATAGTGTTGGCACTACGGGCCGTTTCTCTGTCTCAATGACCAGATCAGGGCTTTTATGGCCTCTCCTCATTGTGTAATTATTTCCCTGTCCTAATTGTCCGTTTTTTTCCTTAATCCTTAAATTTTTATGATATTTGTACAATTGTATTAATTGTTGTTTGACTGTTTGGTGACGAAGGTATAACACTGGTCACTAAACGAGTCTTAATAACAGCAATTAATATCATTGTTACTTATATCATAGAAATAGACACTTTATTTGAATTTTCTGAATATTGAAATGACAGGTAGCTTCCGGATAGACTTCTGCAATATACGGGGGTTACGATCGAATCCACAGGATTTTCAGATACCTGGGTATCACTTTCTATCGCTTTTTAACTTTCATCGGAGCATTGCCATGTACATACGCAATGAAGTCGTGTACCAGTACCAGCAATCATTAGGTACGTATGATGTAGAATTTAACTGTCTCTGGGTTAAGTTCAAAATCAGGACACACTGTTTGCACTTCGGGTTTCTTTATAGAAGTCCAAATGCGGGAAGGGATATTACTATATCTAGCTTCGATGCCCTTTCCGATTCCATATCGAAGATTCTTGAGAGTTGTCCTAACAGTGAAATTGTTGTTGCTGGTGATTTTAATATTCACAACTCCTCTTGGCTTCGCCATTCAAGTCATACAACTACAGAAGGCCAATATGTTGAACTATTCGCGGCGCACAATCACCTTGCGCAATTAGTGAATGAACCAACGCATATTTCATGCGTTGATGGGCACCAAAATAACACCCTCGACCTTTTTCTAACTTCACACCCTGACAAGTATGAAGTAGATGTTTTTGCACCTCTCGGCAATTCAGATCATTGCACCATTTCCGCCTCCTTTTCGCTCTCTGAACTTCGTATCGTTTCACGACCAGCTACGAAACGTTCAACTTTTATTTACGAAAAGGCTCGTTGGGCTGAGCTCAACGAGTTCTTTCGGCATTTTAATTGGAAACTTTGTTTCTTAGACAATAGCGTCAATGCCACGGCGAAAATGGTGAAGAACATAATTATGATGGGGATGAAAAGCTTCATTCCATCTAAGAAAATTTCGATTAAAACTATGGAAAAATCCTGGTTTAATCAGAAGTGCAAAATTGCAATCAGATCTAGAGAGGAAGCATTCAGAATCTGGCGTAACAACAAAAATGCCGAAACTGATTCGCTACGCAAAAGGGCGAGATCTTCGTGTGCCAAAGTGCTGAGGCGTGAAAAATCTCTACACGAGCAGCGCCTTCGAGCCAAAGTTCTTACTGCTCCCCGGGGCAGTAAGAGCTTTTGGTCATTCGTTAAAAGAATTAAGGATAATGCTAGTTCATCAATTCCTACACTTTTAAGGGATGACCAACCATTCACTGACCCGGTTGATAAAGCTAACCTTTTGGCTGAATTATTTTCAAATAATTCGAACTTACCGGAAGAAATCAATCACTACCCGAGCTCGAAAGAGTATCAGTTACTATGCCGGATATATTCTTTCGCGCTCACGTAGTTAAAAGGGTTTTAGCGGATCTCAACATAAATAAGTCTCCTGGGCCTGATGGTATACCAGCACTGGTTTTGAAGCAGTGTTCTTCGACGCTAGCTCGTCCATTAGCTAACCTTTTCAGCACTTTATACCGTGCCGGCAAATTTCCAGTATGTTGGAAGGTTGCTAATGTAACGCCAATTCCTAAAAAGGGAGAGGCTAACAACCCTGAAAATTATCGCCCAATAGCAATTTGTTCTGCACTTTCCAAAGTTATGGAGAGTATGGTTAACTACCATCTTGTGAAATATTTAGAGTCCAACAATTTACTCAGCGACCGGCAGTATGGCTTTCGTAGAGGACGCTCTACGGGAGACTTGCTAGCCTTCCTATCGGAAAAATGGTGTCGTTCCATACACCGTTTTGGCGAAAGTAAAGTGGTGGCTCTAGATATTTCTAAAGCGTTTGATAGAGTATGGCATGGTGCGCTTTTAGCAAAACTTATTGCTTTTGGTGTTGGTAATAACTTCTGTCGATTTATATCGAGCTTTCTCAGAGATCGCACTATACGAGTTGTTATAGATGGAATTTCATCAAACGAGTTCAAGATCAATTCAGGGGTACCGCAAGGCTCCGTCCTTTCTCCTACTCTATTTCTTATTTTTATAAACGACCTTCTACGTCAAACTTCCAACCCTATCTACTCTTTTCAAAATATGAATGATACGCTCAACCAAGATCTGGTTTTCTAAACCGGTGTAAGCAATACTTCACTCCATCTGATCTCCTTACTATTTACACCACTTATATCCGACCTAAAATGGAATACAACTCTCATGTGTGGGCCGGTGCTTCGAAGTCTATTTTGGAGTTACTCGACCGCGTACAGGAGAGGGCGAAGATGCTTATCGGTGACAGTAGGGTATCCAGCTCTATTGACTCACTGGAACATCGTCGCAATGTGGGTTGTGTTTCACTGTTCTACCGATACTACAATGGTATGTGCTCTGCTGAAATTAGGGAACTTGTTCCCGAAACCCGTAGATCTTTACGCAACACACGCTCTTCGGCAAGGGCACATCAATTCGTTGTCGACTGGACAGTAGATCGCACAACACATTACAGGGAAAATTCGTTCTTTAGCCGTACTGTCCGTATGTGGAATAAGCTTCCTCCTGAAGTATTTCCTGTCACTTTCAATATAGGAAAATTCAAATCAAATGTCCACAAACACTACTCCCTCTATCCTCCCTCCCATAACCTATTTTTCTAGTTCCAACACAATGCTTTGCTTGAGTAGGGGTCATCCCCTGAGTGCTGGTCCAAGAAAAAAAAAACTATTCTGAGCAAGGCGTTTTCTAATTCTTGGGGCTGTAAAAAATCAGAATGGAAAACATTAGTTTTTGTTTTTTGAGAAAAACGGAGCATCCACGCAACAATACGAATAATTTTTAAATATGAGCTATAATTTTCAATCGAATTCAGAATGTAATTAGATGTTGCTTCCAGGGAGAGTACAGTTTTGCGTTTTTCTCTGTCGATATCTTGTTGATTTTCTATGGATAATTGATCTATTTTATTAGATGAAGCGAGTTCTTCTACAGTTGAACCACGAGACACGATATCAGCAGGATTAAAATGCGTTGGAACATGTCGCCAAATACAGCCAGTAGTTAGATCCTTAATTTCCGATACTCTGTTGCCAACAAAAACGGATAACGTAGAAGAATGTTGCTTTAACCACTGAAGAACTACTTGAGAATCTGTCCATAGAAATACTTCAAGTATAATTTAGCCAAAAGTTGTGCGCCACAAAGTTCAAGTTTTGGCAATGATTTTCTTTTCGTCGGGGCAACTCTAGATTTGGCAGTAAAAAGACGAACAGAGACATTTCCTGAATAAGTTTTAACACGAAAGTAGAAACAGCATCCATAAGCGCGAATTGATGAGTCACAAAAGCCATGAAGTTGAACTGATTGAGATTCAGCAGCGAGGCACAAACGAGGAATTTCAAGGGAATTTAACGTTTTGAGATCAGAAACAAAATATTCCCAAGCCAAGTGTAGTTCTTGAGGGGTAGATTCATCCCAGCCAATTTTGAGAATCCACAATTCTTGCATGATGATTTTGGATTTTATAATAAGCGGAGCTAAGAGTCCTAAGGGATTGAAAAGTGATGACGAGAGCGACAAAATTGTTCTTTTGGTGATTTTTTCGTCAATTTGAACTTTAGGTGTAAACGAAAATAGAAATACATCTTTTTGTTGATCCCAAGTAATACCAAGAGCATTGGTGACAGCTGAGTCATCAATATTCAAATCTTTTATAGTTTTGTCGTCTTTAAAACTTCTATGATTAGAGTGCCATTTGTTCAATTTAAATGAACCTCGAATTAGAATTTCGTTTACCTCTTCCTTCATCGAGAGCATACAAGAAGAACCATCATCGTTGGATTGCTTTGATAAATAACGACCTGCTACAATCCATCCAAAAAGTGTGTTATGTAATTTTGGCAAATTAGGACCGAGTTTAATTTGACCAACTGACAAAATATCAAAGAAAGTTGCAGTACCAATGAGCAAGTCAATTCGTTTCGATTTGAAAAAGTTGTCATCTGCAAGCTGAGTATTTGGGGGCAAATTCCAGGTTGAGACATTTAACTCAGCATCAGGTTAATAAGAAATATGAGGTGTGACACAAAATGAAAGGGAAACTTCAAAATCAGTAAGTCGAGATTTAACATTTGTTGACGATCTATATTTAGTTTTACTATGAGTATTACCAATGCTAGCGACTTCTGTAGTTTGTTTTCTACGAGGCAAGTGCAATTTTTGAGAAAATTCATCGGTAATAAAATTCAATTGAGAGCAAGAATCCAACAAAGCACGTCCCAATTGATAGTGACCAGTAGCATCACGAACTAGAACCATGGCAGTAGCAAGCAACACCTGTTCCGGCGAGGATATTTCCATATGAGTATGGACCGAGGCATGAGAGTCATTCAAGGCAGCATGAGAAGTAGATGGTTCAGCAGTCGGGGACGAGGGCCTAGAAACTGACTGAAATCGATGAAGCAAACTATGATGCAAGCGAGAACAAGATTTGCACTTGAATGTAGAGGAACAGTTGTTAACTTGATGCCCTTTTGATAAACAATTTAGACAAAGCCCTAGTCGTTTTACATTTTCAAAACGTTGACCGACATCCATATCATTGAAGCGAGGGCAACGAGTAATTGTGGGGTCAGTTTTTGTGCAAAGAACACAAACACGTTTCGAAACCGAAAAAGAATAGCCAGTTTTTGAATTTTTATATTTGGACTTACCAGATTGATGATTGTCAGGCTTACGGGGGGCACATTTGTATGGCTGGTGTCAACCGATTCCAAAAATTGGCAATGCCTTTCAAGAACCTTGGAGCAATCATCCCATGATGGCAGTTTGGTAAAATCCAAAGAGTCTTTCCATTTTCTTTTTGTCTCATCATCAACTTTTTCCAAAACTATGTAGATCAGCATCGAATTAGCAATGTCACTATGTGAGCCTATAGACAAAAGGGAGCTATAAAGAGCAGAAACATTATCAACGAGACTTCGTAATTGTGCACAATTGTATTTGGACATGGCTGGAAGTTCAAATAGTGGTAATATTTTCCATAAAAATCAGTGAGCTATTGTCATAACGTGTTTTCAGCCTTTCCAGAGCCTTCGGGTAATTTTCATTCGTAATCTGGAAAGCCTTGACCGTTTCCAATGCTTGGCCTTGGAGGCAGTTCAGCAAATGGTTAAATTTTTCGATATTCGATAGGCCAAACTAACGATCGATAACTTGATTGAACGACGTTATAAAATTTTTGTACTCACTGTACTTACTACTTACACTAAATGTGGGCAATTTGAGCTGCGGCAATTTATGGTTGTTTTCAGGGAAACAAATTGTAGACTCGGACATTGTTGTATTGTGGACATCCTCACCAAGTTGCGCTTGAATATTCATTTTCGCTGCGATGTACAAATCTTCAATTTCGGGCCGACCATTGTCATCTGGGTCATATTTTTCAATTTGTGTTTGATACGTCAAAATCTGCTTGAAATATGACTCCAAAATCCCCAAACGGCACTTCAACTCGGCTGACGAAAGTGTTTTACCTTCACCTCTTCCATTGGTTTCAATTTGATTTTTGATGTACAGAAAATATTACACTATGTACTGGAACCAAATAATTAACGCACAGTTTATGTATTTTTGTATATAACGATAAGCGGTAAAATTTAAAGTCACTTTTTATTTATTTTATTTTTCCACAAAACAGGTTTTATGTATCGAGCCAACAAAATTTATATTTGGTTAGATTTAAATCAATAAATGCCACTACGATATGTTTAACAAAATTTTTTTTTTGTAGAGCTCACAATTTGAATTTATATGTACCACAACAATTTGTTCCAAAATTTTTTTAAATGGACTGTCTCTTTATTTTTCACAAAAGTTTTTATTTGTACCACAGTTTCTTTTATAATAAAATTATTTTTTATTTTTTGTTTGTTTAACAACGAACAATCCACTCACGCACGACCTGTACACTTGTAGATTTAAGATGTACTTCAACGAACAAATTGAAATGTACCACGTACCGGCAGAACGACAAATTTAGCAAAAGTTTGGATAAATCACTTGCCCCACGTTGGGCGCCAAAATGTACGATGAAGAGCTTTTTCTTCACCGGCAACGATATAGAGCAATTCTGTATATTTCGAATTGTTGTCTATAGGTTGCTGAAATGTTCACTGGGCAGTGATATTAACCAAAACGACAAGAAAATGTGACCGTGGTCCCGACAAATTAAAAGGCGAGATGATTATTGCTTGAATTCAACTATGACAATGTTTTCTTTATTTAAAATTAATCTTCTTAAACCTAACAATTGATATGTAAATAAGGGCTACACTGTCGTTGTATGTATTATTATTTGTCTCTCACTTCCAATGTACCAATTCCACTTATTACTAATAAATACTTACCTATATGTATATGAATGTATGCAAAAACAAAATACTAAATATATTGCATTTTTATGAACAACAACAACATACTTGTTACAAGAACTGAAGTGAGAAACAAATAATAAAAACTAACGGGTCATTACCAAAATAAGTTACAGTGGTTAGTATGAACAAAAATGCTAACAAATTACAGTGAGCCAAAAATATGAACAAATTTAATACAATAAAAAATGTAAAATAAAAGAAATGAATCAAATTAATAATAACAATAAAGATTATTAGTAAATATGATACGGTGACCTAACAATGTCTTTTAGAAGGCCTACAAAGTGAAGACCTAAAATTTTTTCCCGCTGGGTTACTTGCATGTAATCGCTAGGTTAGGCAACTGGCAACTCCACTGGAGTTCGGTTGCCATCCATAATCGACCCATAAGTAATCTAAAGTTATGACTCTTTAAGTATTTATTTTGTTTATGACAGAGATTGGACGTGTTCTATTTTTTACTCCGAGTTAATTCGTTATCCTAATGTTTTTATAGGGAAATAAATATAAATTACACCTGTTTTTTATTAACGCGAAAGGACGCTTATCAGGTATGTTCTGCAAATCACATTTTATAAAAGTGGTTTGAAATCACATAAATGGTGTTCTGAGCACATAATTTTGTGATTTTAAAACGTTCAACAAAGTCACTAATGTTTTCAAATCACTTGGTTATTTCTGCGGCTATTGAATGGAAAATATTAAAATAAATTAAACAATATGTCCTTTATTAATTTTCTTATAGAATTACTTGTTTTATTAAAAAAACACCTACAATTTAATAAAAATCTAGAGACACCTTTTCTGCTGTAATAAGTTTATTTGCTTTTGTGATTTCTTTTGTGGTTTCAGGTTTGTTTTCAGTTGTCAGCTGTTTATGATTTTCGAAAATACATGGAAGCTTGCCGGACTAAAATTTTTTAATGTTTGTCTAAAATATGTTCAATATCTTTAAATTAATTATAGAATTCGTCATAAAATTTATAATATTTGTTAGATTATATTATAAGTTATCAATATGCGTTAAGTTTTTTGCGCAAATTGGAAAAAAAATCCAACAAAGTTGAAGCAAGTGGTAACCAAAAGCAATTGTGTACTGTGGCAGCTTTACTGTTTTGTTTTCTTTTTGACATAGTGGTTGAGCTTGCGCCATAGTTTTTGCAAAATTTTTATAAAATGTAGTTCCATTCTTTTTAATTCCATTAAAGATATAACAGAAGCTCCAGGCATTTTTTTATTTTCACTTTAATATTTCTACAAAATTATTAGCAAAACAAAACATTTAAAATAAACGAATCAGCTGTTTTCTTGTGCTTTCGAAAATTTAAAATCACACCGAAAAATATAATAACAGTGTGATTTACAGAACAGGCACAAATCACATGTGTGATTTTAAAACGGTATGTGATTTGAAATCACGTGGATTACAGAACATACCTGTATATTTTAATAATATTAAATTAAAAAAAAATCAAAACATAAACTAAAAGACAAATAAGTAAAGAAAATTCTTTATTTCTTTTTTGAACCTTTTTTGTACATTAACATTAAATAAAGATCAAGAGTGTTAACTAATTCATTTACAACTACTCTTAAATGAGTCTCTTAAATGAAAACAGTGAGCGAAGGTTGAGTGTAAACGGCAGAAATGCATACGTAACAGTTAAAGCAGATGAAAAAAATATAAACAAAACAAACAGAAGAATAGATGACAGCTTGTTTTTAACCGCCAAGTCTGTTAACCGTGCTCGTTCTTGTTCCCCCGCATTGTCAACAACTAATGATTGTCAAACAAAAGAAAACCCAACAGCTGTTAATCTGGAGTTACCAAAAAATACAAATACTTTATTTACGCCTGAAAGTATGCTAGCAATATCAGCTTCAGAAACGGCGCAATACCCAAGATTAGTCAACCATTAAATAAAGATACTAAATCCCAAATACAGGTTGGAATGGACCGGTATGTTACAGTACTTAAAAGGGCACGAAGTCCCAAGTCTTCAAAAGCGGCACCCTTGGCTAAATTATATAAGGATAGTGAACCTGATAGACTAAATAATGAAAATCGTTTTTCTATTCTGGAATGTGAACCAGATGAACCAGTAAATAAAATTACCTCTATAAAACCACCCCCAATTTACTTGAGAGAAAATAATTCAAACTCACTGGTTCAGAGCCTGATATCATTAACAGGTGATAACTCTTTTTACGTTATCCCAATCAAGAAAGGCACGATTCATGAAACTAAAATACAGGTCAATAGTGAAAACGATTATAAAAAGGTTGTCAGCTGAAAGGAAGCAAGGGTATACAAGTTGTAATAAAGGGTATTGACTGTAATGTTGAACCACTCGAAATAAAGCAAAGCTTAGAAGATAAAGGTTTTAAGACAAAAAATGTGATAAACATTAGAAATCGCGAAAAAAAACCCCAACCACTCTTCCGTGTTGAACTTGAACCCGGTGACATAAGCCTGAAAAAAAATGAAACACATCCCATATATAACCTGAAGTACTTATTGCATCGTAAAATTACGGTAGAAGAACCACATATACGATTAGGCCCCTTCCAATGTATGAATTGCCAAGAATATGGACACACCAAGGCATATTGCAAATTGCCACCCGTATGTGTTATTTGTGGAGAGTTGCATAACACATCCCAATGTAACAAATCCAAGGATGATCCTAAAATGAAAAAATGCAGCAATTGCGGAGGTAACCACACAGCGAACTACAGGGGCTGTCCTGTTTACTCAATTGTTAAAAAATCACAAAGCCTTAAACCGAAGATTTTCCCCGCTCAGCCATTAAATAACATCAATTTTAACTACCCCCCGTTGCAACAGACATATGACAATAAAGAAACATATGCAAATGTACTAAGAAACAACCAAACTCAGACGCAAGTCCGTCAACCACAAAACCAAAATATGAACCCAGTAGACTTGCCACCTTTTGAAATTTCCAAAACGGGACACCACTAAATGATCAGAGAACGATGGAAAAAACATGGAAAATGACCTAGCGTGGGTTATAGGACTTGCTGAGTACATTACAAATTGTGTCAAAAAATTTCTGAAACACCTTCAAATTCAGAAATTATTCTGAAAAAACCGTTTACAGTGATGTTTTTCAACTTATCGATCTGTAACTCAGTCAGTTTTTGTTAAATTTTTGGGAAAGAAAACTTATTACGCTTCAAAATGACATGCATTTATTGATACATTTGTAAGTTATAAGTATTGTTTTTGTTACGATCTTTTTTGATTTGAGTCGCTTTTCATTGCTTATTTTGATATGAAAGCTTATAAAAATTTATATCAATGTATAAAGAAAAGTTCTTAATAAAACATGGTTTTAATTTTTCAAATCGGATGAAAACTGTAAAAGTTATTTTCATTAATACCTTTTTATTTTCTCCCCCAGCGCATATAAATGTAAAAAAACAGGGTAAATATTTCCGAACTTTTTTCGAAAAAGTTTAATAACTTTTGCAAATATAAACCGATTTTAATAAGTAATATCTCCTTTTTGTCTATATAATTGTCTTTAAAGTGCTGTGCAAAAAAAAATTGGTTTTCATAGAAAAAAATTAAAATAACTAAAAAAAAAAATTTAACTTTTTTAATAACATAAACAATTTCTTAGATTATGCATTGTATGCATGCATAACATGAAAGCTTAATTTTTGTACCTCTCCATAATTTTTTAAAATTTTGAAATCGGTTTTAAAATGTCTGAGTTAGTGGTATTGAATTTTTATATTTTTTGTGGTAATTAATGAAAAAGTTTTTTTTTTTTTTAAACGGGACAAATGGCGTCCCGTTCAGAGTATCGCCGGGACACGGGACATTCGACTCTAAAACTGGTCTGTCCCGTCGAAAACGGGACGGTTGGCAAGTCTAGAACCCAGAGGTAAGAGAGCAAACGCCAATTTTCAATTTTACCAGACTAGAATCTACAATAGAAACTCTTGTGCAATCGGTAAATAACTTTACAAACTCAATGAGTAACATGATGCAAGAAATGGTTAAGATGCAATCAATGTTATTGCAGGCTGTGCTTAACAGACCATGAACTGCCTAAGAATATCTTTTTGGAACGCAAACGGCATTCGCCAACATAAAAACGAACTCGAGTATTTTCTAAAAAGTCATGAAGTTGATATAATGTTAGTTTCGGAAACCCATTTGACGTCTAGAAGTTTATTTAAGATAAATGGATATGTTTTTTATGGCACAAATGATCCAAGAGATAGAGCATGTGGATGCTCTGGAATTTTAATTAAAACCCGTATCAAACACCATTCAATGTGTGATATTTGTGAAGATTATCTTCAAGCTACGACAATCTGTTTGGATGATTGCTACAGAAACCTATTAATTTCGTCGATATATTCGCCTCCAAGGTTTTCGATTACTGAAAACAAATATGAACATTTTTACGAATCACTAGGACCCCGATTTCTGGCAGCTGGCGATTATAATGCTAAGCATACTCACTGGGGATCAAGACTTGTAACCTCGAAAGGTCGCGCTTTGTTTAATACAATTTCTAAATTGAATTTGAATGTGCTGTCGAGCGGAGAACCAACATACTGGCCTACTGACCCAAGCGAAATAGCCGATGTCATTGATTTTGCAGTTACAAAAAATTTACAAATGGAACTAATGCAGGTTAAATCTTCATTAGAATTATCCTCGGATCACTCACCCACCTTCGTTACTCTATTGAACCCCCTAGAAATAGTATCCCCGACTGGTCACTATGCAATATCAAGCACGAAAATAAATTGGTTGAAATATAGAAAATATATTAGCACACACAGTACAGAAAATATATCCCTAAGAACACCAGAAGATATCGATATCTCACTCAAAAATTTTGAACAAAATTTAAAACTTGCTGTTGAACACGCCACTCAAATAACCCAACAAATAAGATACAATAGACTCTATTCTGCAGACATTGAACAGTTATTAGCTGAAAAAAGAAGAGTTCGTCGAGAGTGGCAACTCTATAGATCCCCTCAACTTAAAACGGAGCTTAGAAAATGTCGCAAACGCCTCAGTATGCTTCTTCACAAACGCAAAATTAAAAATACCTGTTATGAGCAGACCTCCTCTACGGGCGAGAAACGATACTGAAAAAGGAAACCTGTTTGTTAGTCATCTAAAGAATGTATTTTCCCCAAACGAGTCAAACGACATAATAGAGTTACCACCTACTTTACCCCATATTACTGCAGCTGAACCACTTCGTTTTGAGATTTCAGAGATTGTCAAGGCTATTGTTGATTTAAACTCCAAAAAATCACCTGGTATTGATAAAATCAGTAACAAGATGCTCCTCGAGCTACCCCAAATTGCATTAAGAATAATGCTATTTATTTTTAATGCTATATTACGCCTTGAATATTATCCACCAGAATGGAAGGTTTCTTTAGTTACAATGATACCTAAGCCGGGAAAAGATCACAGTAAAGTAGAATCATATAGACCCATTAGCCTATTGTCAAATATATCAAAGCTATTCGAAAAACTGTTAATGCACAAGTTAATGCCGATAGTGAATCATTTTGATTGTATTCCAACTCATCAATTCGGATTTCGAGAAAAACATAACACCATAGAACAAACTCACAGGTTGGTAGAAATCATATCCAAGACATTTGAAGAAAAAAAATATTGTTCTGCACTCTTCATCGACGTTTCGCAAGCCTTCGACAAAGTATGGCATGAAGGATTATCGATAAAAATAAAACAATATTTACCAGTGAACACACACAAGCTTCTAGAAAGTTACTTAAGTCATCGAAAGTTCGTTCTTAAAGAGGGAGACTTCATAAGTTCACCACAGCCTATTGAAGCAGGCGTACCCCAAGGAAGTATACTGGGTCCCTTACTATATTTGCTATATACTTGTGATATGCCTACAAACAGTCGAACCCACATATCTACTTTTGCTGATGACACAGCTATACTAGCCATTCATGAAAACCCCCAAGAAGCATCTGTACTGTTACAAGACCATATACTCGACATAGAAAGGTGGTTAAAACAATATAGAATAAAAGTAAACGAGCAAAAATGTATACATCTTACATTCACATTGCGTAGAGAATCGTGCCCTCCAATCCTAATAAATAATCATATAATACCTCATCAAACTGAAGTTAAATATCTAGGTCTGCATCTAGACCGACGTCTTACCTGGAAAAAGCATATAGATACGAAATTGACTCAAATGAAGTTAAAATTACAATTTACTGGCTAATTAGTAAAAACTCGTGATTGAGTTTAGATTGCAAACTTTTGCTGTACAGCTAAATAATAAAACCCATATGGTGCTATGGAATTCAATTATGGGGCACGGCCTCAGCTTCTAATATTGAAAAAATTCAAAGATTCCAAAATAAAATATTACGAATGATAACAGCAGCGCCTTGGTATGTGAGAAATATTAACATTCATAAGGACCTAGGTGTCTCCCTGGTGAAAAATGAAATTAAAAAACAAGCGGAGTCATATTTTAAAAAGTTAGAAGTTCACCCAAACCCACTTGCACGAACATTAATGAGAAGTAATGGCTACATCCGACTAAGAAGAGGGAATCCAACAGACCTGCGCTAATGATACGATCTATAAATTAAACAAATGTGGTGGGACGTAAATAAAAAATAATATTTAGATTTAAGATTTGAACAAATTATTGATAGTTCACATTATTTTGCTAACGTATGCGGAATGAAATTGCAACAAAGGACTTTTAGGACTGGCTTTCAGTTATCTCAAAATGTTAAGAAATTTTTGGATTTTAATCAATCAAAATGTAAATTAGAAGTTTTGACTTTTTTGGAATTTGATTTGACCATTAATTCTAATTAATATATTATGAAATGTGAACAATAAATTAATCATTTCATAAAAAGAAACATCAGAGATTATTTTTTTAAAAAGAATGTTCTTAACTGTTCCATCATCCAACTGTCAAGCCCAGATTATTATTGTGTTTCCAACCTTGAAATTTCAGACTTTCTAAAGTGAAAAAATGTCCATATTTTTTTAAATTAAAAATAATTTGAGAGTTTTTGGACCTTTTTAAATAGAAGAGTTTGTAGATTATTTAAAATAAAAATCGAGAAAAATAAGACCATGAAACTCAAATAGGAGCTCAGAAAAGTGCAAACATCGGTATTTTCAAAACCTGTATATAAATTTCTTCATAACTGCCACAAAAGTACATGAATATAATAATTTTTTTGCTTACATTGAATCAATACAATGGGCTATTTTATAAAGGTTTTATAAATTGTTTGTTTTAACGTTGGAAACAAATATAGCGTTTTCCGTTTTGTTGCAATTTCATTCCGCATACGTTAGTTATGTAACTAGTTGTCATCCGGAAGATGTATGAAATGTGCTTAGAAACAACGTTGGTAGTTTCAAGCAGGGTTTAATATTTAGTTAAACGTTTTTTACAATTGGCTGTCGACTACGCAATAAAAATGAATCGTTTTCATATTTATGCGCAGAAATACTGAAAATATACAAACTATTAACGAATGCCATTTATGCACAAGCTTCATGGTAGAAATATTTGTCGCTGTTTTTCAAAAAAAAATTTAGCATTTATTTTACATTGCAGCTAGAAGACAAAATGACAATTTTTCATTTTTAAAACATTTGCTGCCGAAATATATTTATATTTCAAAGTAGTTAATATTGCTTCCGTTTAATATAAAATGCAAACAAATTGCAGCATGAAAACTATAAACTGCAAAAACAATATGCGCAGTAGAAAATACAAGCAATGAAAATATGGAAGATGCTAATTGTAAACTGCCAAACCATACGATGTTGAAATATGTTAAATACGAAATTGTGCGTAGTCGAAAATGTTTAACACGAAAATGTTCATATTGTTACGAAATTGTACTTGAATTCAAATATAACGATTTTAAGGGCTGATTTAAAAGTAGCATAATGCTTTCAAATAACAGTGCTGTAATGGCAGACTGTAACATATCTGTGGGCATTGTTAAATAAAAGCTTTCGGTTGATTTGATCGTAAGTTGGCAACGCTGTATTCGAATATTCAGTTAAAGAACATTGTAGAAAGTACACCACAGATGGCGTATGATCTAGAATATTCGAACTTTGACAGTTAAAGTGCTTTCTAGATGGTAATGCAGTGTTATAAATAGTGGCAGAGGTTGCAGTCGTGAGAGAGTTGATCAGAGACGCTTTTCGAAGAAACATCATCTAAGTGCCTTAAAGTGTGTTGTGTTTGTTTTCAAAGTAAATTCGTGTACATTATAAATTGTGTCTGTAATTCTGAGAATTTATAAACGTGTATAAAAAACATTGAGTGGCTATTTAATTCTGTTGTTGTACATTTTGAATAAATAAAGAGTTGTTACAATTTTTAAACTACTAAACGGCTTTTATTTGCAATCAAAAGTATCCGGTTTATTTAAAGGAAAGGTTAAAACGTAACAATATACAACATATTTACGGCACATATTTGAAATATTTCTGACCATATACATATGTGATGTGTAGAAAAATGGGAAAAAACTGCGAACAAGATCATGTGTACAGAGTGACAACCGATGGAATATTGTGACACTAGGCCTAAAAGTTAAGTGCTGAAAATTTGAGCCAAATCGGACAACCGCATCGAGGACAAAGTTCAGATATATGCAAAATTTTACTATTTATATGAAATAAATAGGTGAAACTCCTTATCTTTCTGCATTGTTTTCTAGAAATATGTGAATTTATTTATATTAATAAATATTACATTAAAAAAACATTTTGGAAATTAACCCTGTATTTCCTTTTGGACAAAATGACCCAAAAACTGTATTATCGCCAAAATTCGTCAAAATTAAAATTTTTCAGTTTTTGTAAAAATTTTGCTACTAAATAAATACTTTTGCTATTGAAGGCAAAATAATCGAAATTAGACTTGCCAACCGTCCCGTTTTCGACGGCACAGACCAGTTATAGAGTCGAATGTCCCGTGTCCCGGCGATACTCTAAACGGGACGCCATTTGTCCCGTTTAAAAAAAAAAAACTTTTTCATTAATTACCACAAAAAATATAAAAAAAAATTGGAAATACCGATAAACAAGGATGCTTTATTTTCTGAAATATAGTATTTTCTAAAAACTGAATATCACTATTTAACAATATACATAGGTACTTAGTGCATTAACTTCTATGAGTTTCAATAAACTCATTAGTAAACATTATTTAACTTTCATGAAAAATAAATGGCACGATACTCGCTCTAGGATGCTTGTACCTTTAGTTAAAGGTGAGTTGTTGGTCCATTGAAATGAACTGAGTTTGTCGAATTTATTACTTCAAATAATAATAAAAAAGCTGATAAAAGCGATTAAAAATTTTAAATTTATAAATTTTAAATTATGGACTGAAATAGGTAAACTTTATTAAATAACCCGCTGCGCTTCGTTACTCCTACGTAGTAAAATAAAAAATTTTTAAAGATTTTATAAACTATTTTTTTAATGAGGTGAAACAAATTAGGTAAAATTGTAAAAAATAAATTTTCAGACAAAGTTTGAAAGAATCTTGCAATTTTAATTATCCAGATATTCAAAATTTACTATGTACTTTGAATGGAAAGTTTCACACCCACTGTTCCGATCTAGACCATTTTAGCTAAACTCTGTACAGTGATAAGAATTCGATTCATACAAAGTTTAAATACATTACAATTACTCCACATATTCGAAATTAACTATATACTTTGTATGGGAGGTGTCACTCCCGGTGCCGTGAAATAAGGCCATAGGTAATAAGGCCATATGGCCTTATTGCACATTGCGTTGAGAAATAAGACCATATGGCTTTATTACCACCGAGGTAGTGAAATAAAGCCATTATGGCATTATTGCATCTTAGAAAATTTTTTGTTTGCTTAAATGATTTATTTAATTTGACAAAAAAAGAGAGTTCAATCAAAAATTAAGGAACATCCACTCCAAAAAAAAAAGTATTTTTTAATAATTTATTTACAAGAAAGGCTTTATTTAGCGAAGCCGCCTGCCGCGTTCCATGGAGGAGAAAGTCCCTAAGAGCGGCCGCAGGCCGCCGTGCAGAAGAACTTTATTTGCGAAGACAAGTGTTTTTGCACTCAGTAGTATGGCTTGCAACTATTCGGTTTCGCAGGAAAAGGTTTTTTTTATTGGCGGCCTGCGGCCGCTCTTAGGGGCTTTCTCCTACATGGAACGCGGCAGGCGGCTTCGCTAAATGAAGCCTTTCCTGCAAATGATTATAACATATTTTTTTTTTGTCGCCTGTCACGAGAAAATAACTATACATATGTTTGTAATTATAACAAACTATTTTACACTGATATGGCTTTATTTCCACTTTGACCATTAATTCAATATGACTTTATTTCACTCCCTCGGTGGTAATAAAGCCATATGGTCTTATTTCTCAACGCAATGTGCAATAAGGCCATATGGCCTTATTACCTATGGCCTTATTTCACTGCACCGTCACTCCCACTAATCCAATGCCGACCATTTTACAGCCAAACTATGTAAAATGATAAGTGAGCTATCGGACAAGTTTGAGGAATCTCGCAATTATGGTTCTGAAAATATTTATTTTCCTTTGTGTGGTAGGTGACTTAAACCTTGTTCCGATTCTTCCCAATTTGGTTAAACTTCATGTCGTGATATGAAATTGATTCATATAAAGTTTGAAGAATTTCACAATTATAGTACTCCAGATATTTGAAAATAACTATTTACTTTAAAAAATTCAGTCTCGCCCATTTTCAGCCAATCTCCGTATAGTGACAAGAATTTGATTCATACAAAGTTTAAATACTTTACAATTATAGTACTCCAGATATTCGAAAATAACTATTTACTCCTGTATAAAGTTCGAAGACTTTCACAGTAATAGTTCTCCAGATTTTACACAATTAAAATTAATGTGTTATTGTTGATTTTAATAAATAAAATAGGATAATAACACTGCTTCAAAATAACACTTTTTGTCAGAACTTGAAAAGCGTCCTAATGGAGGTTGTATGCCTATGTGAGGACATGCTAAAACCGTTTTCAAAGATTTTGAACACCCTCAAAATTTTTAGTTATTTTCAAACAAGTGTTTTAGGGTAGGTAGTACTTCAATACCTCTAATTCAGACATTTTAAACCCGATTTCAAAATTTTAAAAAATAATCTAAGAAATTGTTTAAGTTATTAAAAAAGTTAAATTTTTTTTTTATTTTTTTTCGTAATTTTTCAAATTCAACAATAGTGATTTTAATTTTTTTTTACGAAAACCAATTTTTTTTTGCACAGTGCTTTAAAGACAATTTTATATAGACAAAAAGGAGATATTACTTATTAAAATCGGTTTATATTTGCAAAAGTTATTAAACTTTTTCGAAAAAAGTTCGAAAATATTAACCCTGTTTTTTTTACATTTATATGCGCTGGGGGAGAAAATACTCAAAAAGGTATTAATGAAAAGTTGAATAACTTTTACAGTTTTCATCCGATTTGAAAAATTAAAACCATGTTTTATTAAGAACTTATCTTTATACATTGATATAAATTTTTATAAGCTTTCATATCAAAATAAACAATGAAATGCGACTCAAATCAAAAAAGATCGTAACAAAAGCAATACTTATAACTTACAAATGTATCAATAAATGCATGACATTTTGAAGCGTAATAAGATTTCTTTCCCAACACGTTAAAAAAAATAAAAATTGAACAAAAACTGACAGACCGATAAGTTGAAAAACATCACTGTAAACGGTTTTTTCAGAATAACTTCTGAATTTGAAGGTGTTTCTGAAATTGTTTGACACAATTTGTAATGTACTCAGCAAGTCCTATAACCCACGCTAGGTTTTTTCCATCGTTCTCTGATCATTTAGTGGTGTCCCGTTTTGGAAATTTCAAAAGGTGTCAAGTCTAATCGAAATGTGTACGTAATTATCGTTGTAATGAGATATAAATAACAATATTTGGTTAAAAAATATTAAAGTTATTACAAATTCGCCAGACATTTACGTGTCTCAGGCCTTGTATACTAATTGTAATAATTTGTATTTGTAGTAGTCTTTAAATAATTTGTAAATTAATTTTTATTTTCCAATTCAGTCTGTTCAATAAATTTATCACAATAGGTTATGGGCATTACGTCGCGTGTGAAAAAAAAATATGAAAGTCAAATTTTTTAAAATTTGAATCGAATTTTTTGTGTGTGAAGAAAAAAAAGAATCAGACTCAAGAATAATTACAAACATTACTGGATCATTTCCTCTGGAAAGATTAAGAGGTAGGGAGAATTTTGATGTCTGGAAAAGACAAGTAAGATCGTGTTTAGTCATAAAGGGTTGCTGGAACGTTATTGAAAATGGGGTAATCGGTGATGCTGATGTCGTAATAAACGAACGAGTCTTAGCTGAAATCACATTAATGGCAACTATGGACATATTGCTGCTGCCACAACGGCAAAGCAAGCATGGGGTGCATTGATGAATGCTTACGAAGATACTGGCTTAACAAGAAAAGTCGAATTGCTGAAACAATTGGTTAATATTTCAATTCAATTCGATTTATTTACAATAATATTTTTTTACACTTTTTTCTTAAATTATTTACATTTAATGAGTTCAAGATTATATCTTTTACAACTTAAAAATTATTTGTAAATTATAAAATGTTAATAATTATATATACAAAGTATAGGAGGAAAAAAAATATACAAAAACCTATATGAATTTAATTATTGTGTTTTAGATAAAACTTATTCACTACTTAGCACTACTTAATATGGAACTAATTCATTAATATGGTTATATTCCGAATACGAACAACGTCGGTAAAAATTTTGTAATAACCTGTCGAGTTTACTTTCAACTAATTCAATATTCGCTAAAACATGAAGCCGACTTGTAGAAAAATACCAAGGAAGATTAAACATTAATTTCAAAAGTTTATTTTGAATAATTTGTATTTTCTTGACGTGGCATTTTGCAATTTTTTATTATTTACGATTTATAAATGGGTATAATGTGCGTATTAGTATATTAACTTTGTGGTCTTTAAATTTCAATTTGGGATCTAGAATTATACCTAGGTATTTGACGTTATGTTCCCATTGAATTATATCATTATTAATACGTATATATATATATAATTCGATATTTCAATAAGAGCTCTTTGCAAATTGGATATAATATCATTGGCCAATACACCAGAACAGATAACTGCTGTGTCGTCAGCTAATATAGACATTGTACAGTAGTCTAAACACGGGAAGTCTGCAGTGTATATATTATAAAGTATAGGTGATAGGCACGAGCCTTGTGGACAACCAGCGATTACATCAAAACTTCTAGAACTGTGTGAACCAATATATACTTTAAAACTTCGATCAAAAAGTAAACTATTTATTATTTTAATAAGTTTTGGGGGAAAATTTAGGGGAATCATTTTATAAATTAGCCCTTTGTGCCAAACCGTATCGAATGCTGCTTTGACATCAAGAAGTACCATACCGCATGACTTTTGGGAATCAAAGTTTGAATATATTAAATTTTTTATTCTGATTATTGACTGGACCGTGTTATGCTCTTTTCGGAAACCAAATTGACAAGATGGTATAACACTATTGGTATCAATAAAATTTGTCAATTTAATTTTTATTACCTTTTCAAGGACCTTACTAATGGTAGATAATAGGCTTATAGGTCGATAAGATGTTGGGCATTCTGCGGATTTATTTGGTTTTTAACAGGTATAATTTTTGATTGTTTAAATACTTCTGAAAAGTAATTAAGTTTAAAACACGAATTGATTAAAATTGTTAGAAATTTAATTCCTTTTTTTGGCAGTGATTTTAAACATCTATTATCAATATTGTCGATTCCCGGAAATTTGTCAATTTAATTTTTATTACCTTTTCAAGGACCTTACTAATGGTAGATAATAGGCTTATAGGTCGATAAGATGTTGGGCATTCTGCGGATTTATTTGGTTTTTAACAGGTATAATTTTTAATAGTTTAAATACTTCTGAAAAGTAATTAAGTTTAAAACACGAATTGATTAAAATTGTTAGAAATTTAATTCCTTTTTTTGGCAGTGATTTTAAACATCTATTATCAATATTGTCGATTCCCGGAGATTTCTTATTCTTTAAGTTTGTAATAATCGAAGTAATTTCAGCGATAGTGGTTTGGATTAGATTTGAAACGTCTGAATTTACAGAGTTAAATGATTCTATATGTTCATTCACTATTGTTGTTGTTTCAGAATCCCCTAAATTAGCTGAAATTGAATGGTTTGAAAAAAATGTTTGACCCAAAATTTCACATTTTTCGTTTTCGTGGTGTAGCGAGAAGAACCATGCTTTAAAATTGGAATATTATTATTTTTTTCCTTAATATTTTGGTTAATTTCCAAAAAGAAGATGATCCTTTATCAAATGTGGAAAGCAAATTGTCCCAGTATTTGTTACGTATTTTGATCATTTCTTCCGAAATTATACGGTTAAGTCGCTTGTAGTAATGGAAATCATTTATATTTCTATTACGTTGCCAATTTCTACGAACACTATTTCTTTGCTGAATAATATCTCGCAAATAATTGGGTAATGTTGTTCTGGAGGTGGAAAAGCCTTTTTTTGGTATGCTACAGCACATAGCTTCATTAATTATATTTTTAAGATATATCATTTCATCGACATGTTCATTTAGGGTAATATTCTCTGAAATAGGTAAATTTATATTTCTATTGATAAAGTTAGAATAGTTACACCAGTTAGCTTTCCTATAATCGAATTTGAGTAATCTAAGACTTGAGAAATTAGGAGTTAATTTTATTTCGACAGGTAAGTGGTCAGAACTTAAGTTATTGATAGCAATGGTTGGTGTTACTATTTCTGGGACATTGGTTAAAAATATATCCAATGTGGAACCTTGTCTATTAGCACTAGCAGGAATATGAGTATGGTCACAAGGATAAATTATATTAATATTATAGGAGTCCAATTTTTCGTAAAGAACGTTACCCCAACAATTGGCCCTGATGCAACTCCAAGTCTGGTGTCTGCTATTAAAATCCCCACCGAGAATGTATTTATGACTGCTGCATAACTTACGTAAGTCTGAAGCAAAAAGGAGTTTTCTGTTATTGTCAGTTCCCACAAGACCACCAGGAAAGTAACAAGAATAAATGTTAATACAATCATTGTTAGTAAAATGTTTAATACCAATATTTTCTATTAAATTAGTGTTTATAACCGGGGTACATTTTTTGACTATAACTGCAACTCCGCCACCTCTAAAATGTTCTCTATCATTTCTGTATACATAAAACTCATTGTGTCTTATAGAAGCATTAGACTTAAGCCAAGTTTCAGAAAGCAAACATATGTTTACGTCGTGGTCTTTTAAGAATTGAAACAATTCTTGACTTTTGTTACGAATGCCTCTCGCATTCCAAGTTATTTTGATGACATTATTATCCATTATGAAAGAAACTTACAAGCGAGGTTAGTTATCACCTCAAATTGATCAGCCTTAGTTTTGCAATTTTGAAGATTAATAATCAGTTCTATTGTAAGATTTTTTATTTCCTCAGTTGTAAAAAGGACATCATTGTTACTGTTAGATGAGTTGTTGTTTGTTGCTTGCCATATATTTGAATTGGTAGGAGCATTTTGCCTTAAGGCGTTTGGAAAACTTCTGTTGTAATTGCTGGAATTTGGATTTGCAAAATTGTTGTTGACAGAACGTCGTGGAGTTGGTTGTGCACGTTGCCTTAGTTGTATATAGTTCACCTTACTGGGACAATCATTAGAAAACGACTTATGAGCTCCATTACAATTAGCACATTTAACAGTAGATTCCTTACAGTCTGCTGTTTTGTGATGACCTGCACAGTTCGCACAAAAGGTTTTGACTTTACATCTACTTGAGCCATGGCCAAACATTTGGCAGTTGTAGCATTGTGTTATCTTCGATTTGTTCTGCTGTTGAAATTCCCATCGCACTTTAACATAATCGATTGCGGAGTAATTTTGTCTTAACTCCCTTAAAGTAATAGTCTTTCTTTGAAAATAAGCAACATATATACAATATTTGCTATTATAGGAACTTTTTTTTAATAACTAGTTCAACATCCAAACATTTTAGACCTAGATCTGTAAGTTTTTTTTTTAATAATATTGGGATCAGAGTTTAAAATTACTACTATATTAGTCAAAAAATTGCAAAAAAATTTTTAATTTTACATTAAAACTGCAACAAATATTTAACAAGATAATATTTCATTGTATACATACTAAAAATATAAATACTATTTACGAACTCCATATATGCACAAGCTTCATGGTAGAAATATTTGTCGCAGTTTTTCCAAAAATATTTTGCCTTACACAATATTTTACGTTGCAGCTAGAAGACAAAATGAAAATTTTTAATTTTTAAAACATTTGCTGCCTAAATATATGTATATTTTTGGTTAGCAAAAACAAATGAAATTGCTTGTGTATAATATACAAAAAAATTACTACAAAAACATCATACATGCAAACAAATTGCAGCGTGAAAACCATAAACTGCAAACGATATGCGCAGTGAAAAATTTAAACAATGAAAATATGGAAGATGCTAAAAGTAGACTGCCAAACCATACGAAGTTGAAAAATGTAAAATACGAAATTGTGCAAAGTTAAAAATGTTTAAAGCGAAAATGTTTATTTTTAAAATATTTCCGCCGCATATATGGTTTTGTTTTGCCGCATATAGTCATTGAGTAGAAAAATGTGAAAAAAAACTATGAAGTTGATTTGGGTGTACAAAATAAAAAATTGTATTGAAATGTGTGTTAATAAAGAATTTTAGTGCAAAAAAATAGAAGTTTTATTTTTTGAGGTATGTAATTGTATGTATTGTGAAAGATAGCAATGCAGTGAAAATTAAATAAGATTCTGGACAAAGGATAGCTAGCGGAGGATGTTATTATTGAATTTTTTGATTGATTGGCTTTTTTAATACGAATTCAAATGTATTTATGCTGGTGGTAATAGGAGTCCAGAAAAATTATTAAGAAAAAAAATAATTTTGTATGTAAAGCGGTTAAAAAATGATATATAATGCAACAACAAAATGTGACAAAAACAAAATACCATAAATAACAGGATCATTCATTTTATGAATAAAATCTATCATAATAAAGTGTTGTACATTCAAATGTTTCCTTTCGTAAAATTTGTAACAGGAGAACAAACAAAAAAATAAGCAGCATAGAAAATAATTGTGGAAGAACAATTTTATGTGTAAGATATAATGCAAAAAAGGCACAGGTATAAGTACAACAGGAGCAAAACGAAATTAACTGCAACAACATCAACACACAAGTAGGTAATTATGATATAAAATTGCTGTTTGTGTGTACATACAACAACAATTTATGCAAAAATCATAAACAAATACATAAATAGGTTCAATCGTGATCGTGAGTGATTTTGTAGCAGGAGAAAAAAGGATAAAGAGGAATGATAGAAAATGTAAGCATCAACAAAAGAAATGAAAAGAGTTAAAAAGGGATAGAAAATGCAACAACCAGATTATGGAAGGACACATGAATGAAAGCAAGAATAATTTATCACTACAAATGAATACAAAGAGGTTATAAATAACAGGAGATAAGAAATTTAAGAAAGTTCCTGAAAATATAATTCTGCAATGAAGAAAATTTTACTGTATACAAATATCAAGTGAGAGCGTAAATGATCGACTTTGTTTGTGTTTTTAAATGTTCATTCATATGTATCCATTCGTAGTATTTCTAACAGGAGAACAAAAAAACAAATAAGCAACAGAGAACAAATTATGCAACGAAGGCTCAACAAATTTTTTACATAGGCACGAGTGCAGCAGGAGAAAAAGGAAATACAACAACAACTACTTAACTACTACCTCAAGTAATTTTGAAATACAACTGTGGTTTGTGTGTCCTCTAGCTGCATAAAGCAACAACAATATATTCAAAAAATAGGAACAAATACAAAGCAAAGGAATTTCACAATGACAAGTGAACAAATAAAGGAATTACACAATGACAAGTGCACAAATAATAAAAAACAAATAAGCACAAAAATCCTTTACAAAAAACAACTCAGTGCACATGACAAAAATTCCTCGATCTAAAAATAAACCAAAATGCGTAATAAAAAATGATCTGTAACGGTATTCAACAAAAATCAGTTCTACACAAACAATGCAATAATAATATCATCCGCTATCCTTTGCTCATAACCTTCTTGAATGTACTTTCACTGCATTCCTATCCTTCACAATACATATTTTTTTTTAGCATTCTATACTTTTTTTTATTTTACTCCTGTTACAAACGCTCAGCCAATCATACTCATTTGCATTTCAGATTGCACAAGTTGTTGTTGACTTTTTAATTTTCTACATTAACAGTAAAGAAACAACAAAATGCAATTAATTGCAACGGTACTCCACCACATGTCTAGAAGTTCCTTTGCTTTGTATTTGTTCCTATTTTTTGAATATATTGTTGTTGCTTTATGCAGCTAGAGGACACACAAACCACAGTTGTATTTCAAAATTACTTGAGGTAGTAGTTAAGTAGTTGTTGTTGTATTTCCTTTTTCTCCTGCTGCACTCGTGCCTATGTAAAAAATTTGTTGAGCCTTCGTTGCATAATTTGTTCTCTGTTGCTTATTTGTTTTTTTGTTCTCCTGTTAGAAATACTACGAATGGATACATATGAATGAACATTTAAAAACACAAACAAAGTCGATCATTTACGCTCTCACTTGATATTTGTATACAGTAAAATTTTCTTCATTGCAGAATTATATTTTCAGGAACTTTCTTAAATTTCTTATCTCCTGTTATTTATAACCTCTTTGTATTCATTTGTAGTGATAAATTATTCTTGCTTTCATTCATGTGTCCTTCCATAATCTGGTTGTTGCATTTTCTATCCCTTTTTAACTCTTTTCATTTCTTTTGTTGATGCTTACATTTTCTATCATTCCTCTTTATCCTTTTTTCTCCTGCTACAAAATCACTCACGATCACGATTGAACCTATTTATGTATTTGTTTATGATTTTTGCATAAATTGTTGTTGTATGTACACACAAACAGCAATTTTATATCATAATTACCTACTTGTGTGTTGATGTTGTTGCAGTTAATTTCGTTTTGCTCCTGTTGTACTTATACCTGTGCCTTTTTTGCATTATATCTTACACATAAAATTGTTCTTCCACAATTATTTTCTATGCTGCTTATTTTTTTGTTTGTTCTCCTGTTACAAATTTTACGAAAGGAAACATTTGAATGTACAACACTTTATTATGATAGATTTTATTCATAAAATGAATGATCCTGTTATTTATGGTATTTTGTTTTTGTCACATTTTGTTGTTGCATTATATATCATTTTTTAACCGCTTTACATACAAAATTATTTTTTTTCTTAATAATTTTTCTGGACTCCTATTACCACCAGCATAAATACATTTGAATTCGTATTAAAAAAGCCAATCAATCAAAAAATTCAATAATAACATCCTCCGCTAGCTATCCTTTGTCCAGAATCTTATTTAATTTTCACTGCATTGCTATCTTTCACAATACATACAATTACATACCTCAAAAAATAAAACTTCTATTTTTTTGCACTAAAATTCTTTATTAACACACATTTCAATACAATTTTTTATTTTGTACACCCAAATCAACTTCATAGTTTTTTTCACATTTTTCTACTCAATGACTATATGCGGCAAAACAAAACCATATATGCGGCGGAAATATTTTAAAAATAAAGATTTTCGCTTTAAACATTTTTAACTTTGCACAATTTCGTATTTTACATTTTTCAACTTCGTATGGTTTGGCAGTCTACTTTTAGCATCTTCCATATTTTCATTGTTTAAATTTTTCACTGCGCATATCGTTTGCAGTTTATGGTTTTCACGCTGCAATTTGTTTGCATGTATGATGTTTTTGTAGTAATTTTTTTGTATATTATACACAAGCAATTTCATTTGTTTTTGCTAACCAAAAATATACATATATTTAGGCAGCAAATGTTTTAAAAATGAAAAATTTTCATTTTGTCTTCTAGCTGCAACGTAAAATATTGTGTAAGGCAAAATATTTTTGGAAAAACTGCGACAAATATTTCTACCATGAAGCTTGTGCATATATGGCATTGGTTTATAGTTTGTATATTTTCAGTATTTGTGCACATTAATATGAAAACGATTCATATTTATTGCGCAGTCGGTAGTCAAATGTAAAAAACGTTTAACTAATTTTAAACCCTGATTGGGATCATATTTATCCATACCAAAGATAAGAGCCTTATAGGGTTTATCGTTTTTTGTTGCATATGTAAAAAATTCATATTGATTATCAAGAACATTGCAAACTTTTTCAAAATCATCTTTATTTTTACAAAATAATTTTAGTCCAATTGATATTTTTCTAATCGGATAATCAGTTATATTATTTGATTTGCATATTTCATGAATTTCTTCGATTTTGCACTTTAAAATTGTTATTGGGGGAATTGTTTCTTTTGTTGTTTTTACAATGATAACTTCATCATCGATGGTTTGTAACGGCGAAAAATAATTGTTAGTGCTTACATTAGGCACATTGTTATTGGGTTTAATTTTTTTAGGCATTGTGTTTACGCATGATGCGTCAACATAATCACTTTTACGTGTACGCTTGATCTTGCTTGTTGATCGTTGTTTATACACTTTACACAGTTGTTATTGGTAATTTTATGAAATGTAATTGTTTGTGTTTTTTTTATAATTTTTCTTTTTTCTTTTGAATTTTAAATACTAGAAAAAGAACTGCCGAGATTGTGTCTCAAATTAACAACGGCTTAAGCAAGACTGAATTGGTTAATATAAAAATGAAAATTACAATTCCGTTCAAGAATACGTCAACGAATTGGTAATTATTGCGTTTAAAGTAAAAAATGCTGGGTTGAATGTAGATGATGAGCTAACTGCTTCCTTGATGTTAGCTGGATTGCCGGACGACTACAAACCATTAGTAATGGCTGTGGAGAATTCAAAGGACAAATTAACCGTAGATATGGTAAAGAATCTGTTATTGCAAGACGCCAAGTTCGATGAAAAAACAGATAAAGATGCTTTGTTTTTAAATTTAAGAAGAACAACAAGCAACATTCCTCCACTACATTGATGGCTCTAACAAGTAAGAGTATGCAAATCAACAAACATATTAAATATGATGAAGTCAAGACCGAAAACAATAATTGTGTTTATTGGATTGTCGACAGTGGAGCAAGTAATCACATGGTTAACAATAGTGAATATATGTACAATAAAAAATCAATTCAAAATAAAAAAGTGATTATTGCTAACAATAGTGAATTAACAGTAAATTGTGTTGGTGATGTCGATATAAAAATATTCGGTCAAGAAAAAAAATTTACTGTCAAAGATGTTGAATATGTCCCGAATTTATGTGTAAATTTATTATCGGTTAAACAAATGGCAAAATGCGGAAAAAGAATAACATTTGATGATGAATATTGTAAAATTTTTGATGAAAATGGAAATCTAGTTGCTAAAGCGAAATTATTCAACGATTTATACCAAATTAAGTGCAAAATCAATGAACAAAATGATAAATCATTTCTTACGACGAACAATTTTGAACTTTGGCATAGAAGAATGGGCCATATCTGCAATAAAAATTTAAAAGAAGTAAAGAAAGCTAATTATGGTGTAGATTTTGAGAAAGAAATCAACGAACCTTGTGTTACATGTGTAAAGGGGAAGCAAACCCGAAGACCAAGTAGAGATGAAGGTACAAGAGCAACAGAGTTATTGCAGTTGATACATGCCGATGTTATTGGTCCCATGAATACAAACTCATTTTCAGGAGCAAGGTATTTGGTAACGTTCGTTGATGACTTTTCAAGAAAAGTTTATGCATACCCGTTGAAGAAGAAATCTGATGTTTTTGATACGTTTGTGGAATTCAAGAAGCTAGTTGAAAACATGTTCATGAAAAATAAAACCTACGTACAGATAATGGTGGCGAGTATTTAAATGAAAAATTTAAATCATTATTAAAAGATAATGGTATAATACATCAAAAAACTTGCGCGTATACTCCCGAACAAAATGGTGTAGCAGAAAGAATAAATAGAACGATAATAGAAAGAGTACGTTGTATGCTAATTGATAGCGATTTGGACCAACAATTTTGGGCAGAAGCTGCTAATACAGCTTGTTTTTTAATTAATAGAATACCCTGTCGAGGTGAAAGTTGTAGCCCTGAAGAATTATGGTCTGGTCGTCGACCAAGTTTAAAATATGTTCGAGTATTTGGTTGCGTTGCCTTAGTTCATAAACCGAAAGAAAGACGCCATAAATTGGACTAAAAATCGACTGAAGCTATAATGGTTGGATATAGTTCCGAGAGTAAGGCGTATAGATTATTCAGTCCCGAAACTAATTCTATATTAATTAGTCGTGATGTTGTATTTTTTGGAACAAAAAAAGTCCAAAATAAAAAAGGATGGCAATGTTAATTATCCAGATTTATTATCTGATGAAAATGTCAATTCAGGGGAGAGTACTAACCATATTGAATTGACATCTGAAGTTTATGTTGATAATATTATTTCACCATCAGAAGAAATCAATGGTATCAATGATATCCCTCAGGTTAATGAGAATGTAAATTCTGAAGCTGAAAGCAATGTTTCACCAGTAGATGAAGCATGTGAAAGCACAAATCAAGAATCTGATGATAGTGTATACGATGATTCGGTTGAATGGTCTTCGCCTATACCAGTGCAAGGCCAAGATGAAGATTGGCTACCAAACACAAACCAAGCTGAAAATATTCCGTTGACTAGAGAAGTTTGGAGGTCAGAGCGTTTAGCATCTAAACAATATTCTCAAAACTTTTGTGCAATGGAGTATGTATCTAATGATCCGTTAAGTGTTAAAGATGCTATGTCCTCAGAAAATGCATATGAATGGAAGATTGCAATGCAAGATGAAATGAAAACCTTGATAGAAAATGATACCTGGATACTAGTAAATCTTCCCTCAGACCAAAAGGCCGTGAAATCAAAGTGGGTATTTAAAACAAAGCGAGATGAGCACGGAAAACCTTTGCGATGGAAAGCTCGATTGGTTGCAAAGGGATTCACACAACGAGAAGGTATAGACTTCAACGAAACGTTTTCTCCAGTTGTCAGGTATGTGTCTATACGGTATTTGCTGGCGTTAGCTGTGAAACATAACATGCATATTAGACATGCCCTTAAAAAATAGATTTGCTTTGGATGGGTCTTATTTTGTTCGTTAGTAGCTAAAACTAACTACTGCAAAATTTAAGTGAAATCGGATAACTAGAACACGTGCCGGAAATCGATAGAAAGTTGTAAAATTGGGTAAATAATGGTACCTTTTTCGATATCTTAAAAAAATTCCCTATTTAAATACTGTTTTTTAAACATTTTCAATAAACCTAAGCTTCTAGAGAAAATCATGTCCTCAACTTTCATGTCCTGACATATGCTATGCAGTAAACATGTTAAGTCGTTTTAGTTCAAAATCCTGAAAAAAAGGATAATGAGATATTTAAAAGCAACGCTTAACAAAGGTATCATATATAAAAATGATGGTCATGATATGAAAGGATATTGTGATGCTGACTGTTCTGGCGATATAGACGATCGTCAATCAACTACTGGGTACATTTTTATATTTCAATCGGGCTCAATATCTTGGAATACTAAAAAACAAAAAAAGTAGCGCTATCGTCAAGAATTTATGTCGGTTACTGCAGCAATTCAAGAATCCGTTTGGTTAAAACGTTTGGAGACCGAATTAAATCCTAAAAGTAATACCAAAATTACTCTCTTTTGTGATAACAAAGGTGCAATTCAAGTTGCTTTAAATCATAATTATTCCCCAAGGACCAAACATGTTGACATAAAAGCCAAATTTATACGTCAAAAAATAGATGACAAAGAAGTTACCTTGAAGTATGTATCAACAAATGAGATGGCAGACATTTTTACCAAAGCTGCTACTCCACAAAAATTAGAATACTTTAGAGATAGATTTGGCCTTAACTAATTTGTTTTTTTTTGTTGTTTGTGTTAATTATGAAATGTAATACAGTAGTTTTGACTTACCTGCCTTTCACTTAAGAGCATTTTGCATATAAGTGCACAAAACTTGTGTTTTGTATATTTATTTATCAAATTCCATACAAATTCGTTAATTTAAGTGCATTGTTCATACCTGCACATTTAAGATAAGTACATAATACTTTTGGAAGCTATAACTGGTTTTCATGAAAAAAATTTCATTTAGCTTCTTAATATAAAATTAAATCAAAACAAAATAAGAAAAATACGATTTTGAATAAAAAATTGTGTTGTAAACTTCTTAATAATTTTAAAAGTAGCTAAAATACCAAATTTGTCGTTATTTTTAAAGGGAGACATCATAAAACTTCATGTAAATTATTTGCCGTTAACTGCTTTTTTGAGCAGTAAACTTAAATGCACTTACCAGCATCAATGAGCAGGTAAGTTAACTGATGTTAACTGCACTTTTAACTTACCTGCACAAAATATCATGCAAAGTTGGTTGTACAGGTAAGTCAAAATTACTGTATATATCTTCTTTAATATTCTTTATATAGAGAATGCATGAGGAAATTTGGATATTAGTAAAATTTGCATTCAGGGAGTGTGTTGAAAAGAAGAATGTAAATACCTAATTTACTCCTGCATTTATACTTGTATACTACTTGTAATAATTTGCATTTATAGTAGTCTTTAAATAATTTGTAAATTAATTTTTATTTTCCAATTCAATCTGTTCAATAAATTTATCACAATAATAATTACATATACATTTTGATTATTTTGCCTTCAATTGCAAAAGTATTTATTTAGTAGCAAAATTTTTACAAAAACTGAAAAATTTTAATTTTTTCCGAATTTTGGCGATAATACAGTTTTTGGGTCATTTTGACCCAAAGAAGATACAGGGTTAATTTCCCAAAAAAAATTTGGATGTAATATTCATTAATATAAATAAATCTACATATTTCTAGAAAAAAGTGCAGAGAGATAACGAGTTTCACCTATTTATTTCATATAAATAGTAAAATTTTGCATATATCTGAACTTTGACCTCGATGCGCGTCCAGAAATCGTTGTCCGATTTGGCCTAAATTTTCAGCACATAACTTTCAGGTCACAATATTCCACCCGGTCCTCTTCAAAATTTTAACAAAAACTTTTTTTTCCATATAACTGATTGTCACTCTAATGTGTACGTTGATTTGGATGTACAAAATAAATAATAATTTGGCATGATACAACCATTAGAAAGTAGAATTACTAGGGAGAGAGTTTAAAATGCTGAATGAAACTTATTCGGATTAAAATGGTTTAAAAACAATATAGGAAATGCCATATGGCCTTATTACCTATGGCCTTATTTCACGGCGCCGCTGTAAACTTGTGGTATTTGACACCCACATTGGTGAGAAACTCTTTGAATTCGGCTGATGCACGTACCATTATCCGAAACCACTGTGGTTGGCACCCCGTAGCTCGCAAATATTTCATCCAGGATATTAATTGTAGCGGCCGAAGTACTTGTAGAAGTTATTCTGACACCAATCCACTTGCTGTAAGCATCGGTGATTATAAGAAGTATCGTGCCCAAAAATAGTCTGGCATAATCCACATGAATGCGTTCCCATGGGCCCTTTGGACACTGCCAATGGTGCTCCCTGAACTTTTGTGGGTCGTTAGTAAATTTAGCACAGTCATCACAATTTCTCACTACAGCCTCAATATCACCGTCAATGCCCGGCCAATACACAAGGGACCTTGCAATACCCTTCATTAGGGTATTTAGCGTTAGCCTTTGTTGTCTTAAACATAACATCAAAATCAAAATTTCCTAAGAAATCGGCATAATTAGCCATACGCCTAATACACACAACAGGAAGGGACTTATACGGATCCAAAATTTGATTAAATGGTTTGTGGTCCGTGATAAGAGTAAAATGACGAGCATACAAGTAGAGAAAGAACTTCCGTACGGCACATACAATATCAAGAGCCTCTTTATCAATCTGTGGGCACTTACGTTCAGTAACCGTTATAGTACGACTAGCATAAGCTATGGGTCTCTCCCGACCATCCGGCATGCGGTGAGATAACACGGCACCTAGCCAGTTTTGCTGGCATCCGTAGCAAGGAGTAGTGGTAATTCCGGTTTGTATGGCATTAATACTTGTGGTGAAATGAGTGCATTCTTAATGTCCCTGTACGACTGATCACCCTCTATTGTCCACTGGAACGGTTTTCTCAAAAGCATGTCATGAAGTGGTCTGCTACGTGTAGACAGATCGGGTATGAATGAACCATAGCATATGGCTTTTCCCAAAAACAGCGGTAGATCATCGTGACTTGTAGGTTTAGGTCAGTTGGTTTATAATTGCCAGTTATACGAATTCGACCATCCTTCTTTGAAACGACATGTGCCGTTGAAGCCCATTCCGAGAAGTCGACCCTTTTGTAAAAACCCGATTCTATTTTCCTGTCAATCTCAAGAGCATACGCTTCCTTTAGAGCAAATGGTATCTCCCTGGCCTTTGCAAATACGGATTCAGCATCCTGTTTCAAAAGTAGTTTAATAGGTGGAAAATTTAACTTACCAACTGTATCACCTTAGTATCTGAAATCCACTCTCTGTCGAACAAGGAATCAAAATTACCGTCAACAATGTACACATTAAGTCTGCGGGTTGTAGAGTCCACTTTAACATTTACCACTACACGTCAAACGCAATCAATTCTATGGCCAGTATAACTCGTGAATTTTCTATCCGTTGTCAGTAACTTATACTACACGATTTCAACGTTGCCATACTCATTATACCGCAAGTAGCACCCGTGTCCAATTCCATGTTCACTTTACCACCGTTTATTTCTACTCCGATCAAATGTATACTCGATTCCTTTTTTGTACCAACCTTATTCAACCGTTGAATCACATCACTGTCACCTTTTATATGCTCTTCTGAGATTTGTGCAGTTTTCGATTTGCATATTTTTGCAATATGACCGGTTTTGCCGCATAGATAACATCTGGCATTACGGAACTTACAAAGAGTTCTGGCATGATCTCCACCACACCCGTAACAATTGGAACGATCAGTTTTGGTACCTTTACGTTTTCCTTGATAGGTGCATGTGCAGTATTGTACTTCGGTGCATTTCTAATTCTTGTCGCACCGTAGCCTACCTGATAGACTTTCCGGTACACTAGGGCTTATCAGCGTTTTAGGTGCATTGTTGAGCTCAGAACCCATATATACTAAAATGTAGTCCCTGTATTCAGCTTCCGGGATTCGGCTCAACTTGAATGACCACTCTCAGCGAATAAAATAATCATCGACGCACTAGCATCACTTGCCTTGTAAGCCGATATAGAGAGTGGTGTTGCAGTTCTTACTGTTGCATCTTGTTGCGAAATACTTGCCGCTGCCGCCAGCGCAGATTGTGTAGCAGACTGCCTTAACGCATTAGCAAATATCTCAGTAATAATTTTCAAATCGTCTGAATCCAGCGGCATCTTGCGCTATCCCAATTCTGACACCACTTTTAAGTATTGAAACTACAATGTCCTTAATATCTTTACAATGAATATAAATCACAGATTATGAACAGATACTTCACGGTGTTAAAATGTATCAAAGTGGCATCACACATTTAACACCATCGTAAGAAAGGAATAGCAAATATGTATTGCTATCTTTTTCCTTCGATGGTGTTAAATCAAGAAAAGGGGTACGTTCGTAAATGCAGTAAATTTGTGCATCACTGCCGCATTTATGCCAAGTTTTGTTGCTGATGCGTGATCAGCTGTTGCAGATGCTTTCCTACTGCGCAACAACTGCATCACTTGGCAGCACTGATTTACGTCAAAAGTTTTTTTTGCAAACAATTTATACCCGTGAAAATAACAAACTTTTTGAACAAACTTTTTTGTTTTCACTCATTTTGAAGAGAGTAAATAAAAAATACTCTCTGAGAATAATTTGAAGCAGAGAATTGAGTGGTTTCTGCTTTACAAACTGAATTTTCAGTGCTGCCAAGTTTAAATACACGAATTTACTATTTAATTTATATAAACTATCAATCAACATTGAATGCCCATTCTTCTTCATTTTTGTGCATGGGAGAGGATTTTCGGCCTCTAACAAACTTTTATTCATTTTCTAACAAACTTTACAGTCACTTTAACTAAATTTTTAATTTATTTAAAATGATAATAAAAAATAAAATAAATTACATTTTTAATTTATATATTAAAAAAAAATTTATTTTAAAAAACAATCATGTTATGTATGCTTCAAAAGCAAATAATAACGTTTATACAAAAAAATCACTCAAACCACTTTTTAGCCTATTGTTTAAAAATGGGGCCTTGTGCTAAAATTTGGAAAACGGGGCGTGATAGAGGAAGGTCTTGGCTACATTCCCCTATACTTGGTTTTTTCCTGTACGGTGTTCGAACAAATTTTTCAAAAAACTGTTTTTTGAAAAATCACTCAAACTATTTGGGGACATATAGGGCAAAAATGGTTGTTTGTGCCAAAATTTGGAAAACGGGGCGTGATAGAGGAAGGTCTTGGCTACATTTCCCCATACATGGTTTTTTCCTGTACGGATAGGCGTTCAAACAAATTTTTAAAAAAACTGTTTTTTGAAAAATCACAAAAATCAAAAAACTGTTTTTTGAAAAATCACTCAAAGTTTTTGGGGACATATAGGGCAAAAACGGTTACTTGTGCCAAAATTTGGAAAACGGGACGTGATAGGGCATGTTCTTGGCTACATTCCCGCAAACTTGGTTTTTTCCTGTACGGATAGGCGTTCGAACAAATTTTTCAAAAAACTGTTTTTTGAAAAATCACTCAAACTATTTGGGGATATATAGGGCAAAAATGGTTGTTTGTGCCAAAATTTGGAAAACGGGCTGTGATAGGGGATGATCTTGGCTACATTTTCCCATACTTGGTTTTTTACTGTACGGATAGGCGTTCGAACAAATTTTTCAAAAAACTGTTTTTTGAAAAATCACTCAAACTATTTGGGGACATATAGGGCAAAAATGGTTGTTTGTGCCAAAATTTGGAAAACGGGCTGTGATAGGTGATGGTCTTGGCTATTCCCCCATACCAAGTTTTTTCCTGTACGGATAGGCGTTCAAACAAATTTTTCAAAAAACTGTTTTTTGAAAAATCACTCAAAGTTTTTGGGGACATATAGGGCAAAAACGGTTACTTGTGCCAAAATTTGGAAAACGGGCTGTGATAGGGGACGATCTTGGCTACATTTTCCCATACTTGGTTTTTTACTGTACGGATAGGCGTACGAACAAATTTTTCAAAAAACTGTTTCTTGAAAAATCACTCAAACTATTTGGGGACATATAGGGCAAAAATGGTTATTTGTGCCAACATTTGGAAAACGGGCTGTGATAGGGGATGGTCTTGGCTACATTCCCCCATACCAAGTTTTTTCCTGTACGGATAGGCTTCCAACAAATTGTTCAGCGTATGGATACATAACATCTTTTAAAATGGATCTGTACTGGCCCATTTATGCCAAAATCATTTTGCACTTACATCGGTCACACATCAGATCTGCTGGATGTCTCCTGGTCGAAAAACTACTTTATACTCTCAAGTTCCATGAATAAAACAGTACGTTTATGGCATATTTCGCGTAAAGAGTGTCTATGCTGTTTCCAGCACATTGACTTTGTAACGGCCATAGCATTTCATCCTCGCGACGATCGTTACTTCCTCAGTGGCAGTTTAGATGGTAAACTACGTTTATGGAATATACCCGATAAGAAGGTGGCCTTATGGAATGAAGTTGACGGTCAAACGAAACTAATAACAGCGGCAAACTTTTGCCAAAACGGTCAATTTGCTGTAGTCGGTTCCTATGATGGTCGCTGTATTTTCTACAATACCGATCAATTGAAATATCATACTCAGATACATGTACGCTCGACACGTGGAAAAAATCGCATAGACCGTAAAATCAGCGGCATTGAACCCATGCCGGGTGAAGATAAAATCTTGGTTACATCTAACGACAGTCGTGTTCTTCTATACGATTTCAGCATTTTTCATCGCATGTAATGATTCGGTGCAAAAATGATTTTCTTTTACCCTAGGTCTCCACGTAGCAATTTTTATTGCTAAACAAGCAATAACGTCGGCAGAACAACTGCACAGCGATTGCTGATTGCTTTAGGCGGAGAAAACGTTTGTCACAAATAAAAAATTTTCAACGCCAGAAGTTCTATGAAAAACTGATGTGTATTTTGCTTATATTATGTGTTGAATGTTATTTTTCACTAATTTCCTTGTTTTTTTACTTTTGGTACTTAAATAAATTAAATATGTATGAATTAATCGCACTGAATCATCGAAAGAAGAAATTTTACATTAATGTCAACTAAACTGACAGCTTATTGCTTAGCAATAATTGCTCAGACAATCAGTAAAGCAATCATTGCGCAATGGATTGCTACATATGGCAATTTTCGGTCTACACTCGCAAATTTCATTGACGCAACCAAATTTGACAATTGCAGAAATAAATATTGCTACGTGGAGACCTAGGGTTATAGCAGCATCACCAGTGTTGCCACCAATAAAATTATAAACTACACATGCCTCATTCCTAAATTACGAGAAAAAATTACACATGTAATTTTCGTGATTGCAATAGGAGAAATTGTCTAAAGGTGGTCATATTGTGAATACAAGATTTTTAAAACGTACAGGAAGACAAAAGGTTTAGACTATGGGATGTTTGAACCAAATACGATCACTTAGTGTCAATTATGGACAATTTTCACTTGCGCAGATTTTAATTTATCCACGAATTGGATATATGAAATTATTAAAGCAAAGTCAGCAATCTCTTTTTATACCCTTCGCCATGAATGGCTGAGATATTAGGAAAAAACTGGGAAAACCTCGATTTTTGGCCTATTTTTTATCTATATCTGGATAACTGAGTCACTAATATAGACAATATGGATATCTAATAATAGATATTTCAAAGTCATTGCAACGATGTATATAAGGCTATAGTAAGTTGGACCTACAATGGATCAAAATCGGGAAAAATATTTTTTAATCCGATTTTTTTTTCATCAAACAAATTTTTTTTGTCGCAAATTCTTTTTTGAAAAAAAATGGGAAAAACTTTTTTTAAAAAAATTAAAAAACTAATTTAAAAAAAAATATTTTTAAGTATAATTAGGTGATAGATATAAGATTCGGCACAGCCGAATATAGCTCTCTTACTTATTTTTTAGTGAACTTTTCTAATTTAATGAATTCTTGAGATCAGTCAAATATGACAATCCCAAATACGATTTTAACAAATAGATATTAACCAATGTTCATTCGAAGATTGTTCCATTTCTATTAAAAATTGTTGCGGGTAAATTGAACTGTCAAGGGATCTAGATAGCAGGGTGGTGTTTTTGGGCATACGGCTCAAGGGTGTAAAAGCCTGAGAAATTTTCCCAATATAATAGTAGCCGGAGTTGTTTGTTGTTGTGTATTTATGTTTTGTTTGTTTATTTTTTACCAGTTATTGTTGTTTGTATGTTTCTTGATGGTTTTTCTGCTGCTATTGTTGTTCTTGTATCGTTTTTTTTTGTTTGTTGTTGTCTGTTTTTTTTTCTAAAGATTCCATGTATAATTTTGGTTTCCTTAATTTTTGTCTATCCTTTTGGTTTAGTGAATGATTATTATTCGTATATGTGATGGTTATAATTCTTTATTATCGTTAAATATTTATATCTTTGTTTATATGTTGTAGAAATCTGAATAAATTTAGCAAATTAAAATTGCATGTGCTTCGGCTGATGTGCAAAAAAAAGAAATGCGTCTATTTTATTGTATATGTGTGTATGTAATTTAGTGTTGTATTTGGTTCTAAAGATGCATGTAGTTGGCAACTCCAGTCAATGATATTAAACAGTGTTGTATTTTCATTGATCAAAAATATAGCAACGGAAGAATAAATCAAAAAAATAGTAATAAATTTATGAATGAAAAAATTACTAATTAAATTTCATGAGCTCCTAATAATATAGTTGGTTGGTATATCTTTTATATATAATGGGATTATAGGATAGGGAATTAGCGAGAACAAAATTTTAGTTAAGGGGCAATAAGAATCTGTGAAATATGCAAATGATAATAATAGCTAGTATTGAGCGCAAAAATTTAAATATATATAGGAACATTAAATAGGATTAGAGGGGAATTTTTCACTTATTTTCTTTTAAATTTGGCGGTATGAAAATTGGCAACAAACTATATTTCCAGTATATAGCGAAAACCCACGAATATAGTACATGGTAGCCAGTATTTAAGCGATAAAATATTAACAAAATGTCTCATAAACAAAAGTAAAATAGAACGGTTTACTGTGGTGGTGCAAAAGGTGCAAATTTAAAGATTTAAAGTTCTGAGCAGTGAAAATATTAAAAATAAAAATTTTTTTATAATAATATTATTACCTGGCTATGGATATATGTAAATCACTGGAATATATGGATTTTCAGTTGTTCCAGAAATAGCCAGGTAAAATTTTAAATTACAAATATATTATACGTACCAAGCATTTGAGGAAATAATATCTTAGAGGTCTAATGAAAACACCCTAATTATCGTCAAAATCCAAAAGAAAAGTCACTAGGGCCAAAAGAAGTGATTATAGTGTCAAGTTGAAGAAATATAAAATCTTAATGAAAAACAGTAGAAAACCAGTAATAAGCTAAAAATTACATAAGGGAATAGATCTCAAGCCCTTATATAGTTTATATTTATTTATTGCAATTAAAAGTAAAATAAAATACTTATCCTAAGTTAATTTTAAGTTCGATGTGAGATTGTGTGAAAATTGTAAGTCTATCGAGAGTGTAGTTAGATGTATGTGTATGTTAATTATAAACAGTATTCCCTCGTATAGCAAGTATAGCCAAAAAAAACAGTTATAATAAAATATAAAAAAATATAGATATATCTCAGGCCTTAAATATAACCACAAAAAAAAAGAGATAATTCTCATAGAGCTTAAGTGAATCTAAAATTTGTATAAATCCTGTGTAGTGACAGGAAGAAATACTACCTCAGGGAGCTCCTTTAGGCTAGGAATTATAAGTTCATTGGAAGAAAGTAGTGAGTTTTTTAAAAAAAGGAAAAAAAGAAATAACTTGAGCCCTAGAAGAATAAAATCAGTCAAATGGAAAAATAATATATATATGTAAAAAAAATTAAAGATAAAAAAACATGATTTGAGATATATTTATATAGATATTCTTTATTTTGATTAATTTAAAAAAAAACAAGTAAGAGTGCTATATTCGGCTATGCCGAATCTTATATACCCTTCACCTTTGTTGTGGATGCATTATTATTTTTTATAATTAGTATATACATATGTATGTACATTGCCCACTTTCAGCGTACAGCATCCTAAATTTATCAAGAACACAAAAAACAACAACAACGCCAAACGAAACAAAACACCAAAAGAAAAAACAAAATACGCAAGGCAATGAAACCAACACACATCCAAACATACGTTTAATTGTATAAAAAACAACAACAACGCCAAAAGAAACAAAATACGCAAAGCATGCACATTCAAACATACGATTTGTTGATTTTTTGTCAAAAAAACCAACACACAACCAAACAAACGTTTAGTTGTATAAAAAACAACAACAACGCCAAAAGAAACAAAACACAAAAAAAAACAAAATACACAAAGCTTGCACATCCAAAAACATACGTTTTGTTGATTTTTTGTCAAAAAAACCAACACACAACCAAACAAACGTTTAGTTGTATAAAAAACAACAACAACGCCAAAAGAAACAAAACACAAAAAAAAACAAAATACACAAAGCTTGCACATCCAAAAACATACGTTTTGTTGATTTTTTGTCAAAAAAACCAACACACAACCAAACAAACGTTTAGTTGTATAAAAAACAACAACAACGCCATAAGAAACAAAAAACAAAAAGAAAACCAAATACACAAAGCTTGCACACCCAAGCATACGTTTTGTTGTTTTTTTGTCAAAGCATGCAATACATTGTGTTTTTTGATGAAATTTTCAGAGGTTGTCTCGGATTTTTGCTCATATCTCCGTTATTTATGGACGGATTTTGCTGATTTTAAATAGCAAAATTCTCGAAAGTATGTCTGACAGAATTGTTGAAGATTTGGATCCCGGAGATATCTGGGGCCTTCAGAAAATTGATTTCAACAGACAGACAGACAGACAGACAGACAGACGGACAGACAGACAGACAGACAGACAGACAGACAGACGGACATGGCTTAATCGACTCCGCTATCTATAAGGATCCAGAATATATATACTTTATAGGGTCGGAAATGAAAAATGTAGAAATTACAAACGGAATGACAAACTTATATATACCCTTCTCACGAAGCTGAAGGGTATAAAAAGTAACGGCTACAGAAAGTTTAAAATAAGAACCACAAAAAAAATAAATAAGTAGTATATATTGGTAAATCTTTTAGTATAATTAGTATATTCATATTAATGTTAGTGAGATTATATAGTTTTAAATATTTAATATTGTTAGTTAAATTATTAATTTTAAATAAAAATATGTTTTGATTAAGGATTCAAAGATGATGGCTTAATAATTTAGAGGTATTGGAGTTGATTGACAGGTAAGTGGGAGAGGAGTTTGGGTCGCTTGGAAATTTATGTGGATAAAATCGCGACTAGGTTGGGAGGGCAAGTAGAGAGACTAACACCTATCTCTGAGAATTGTTGTGTGTGGTGAATTTAAGTTTTAGTTTCCGTTTTTTTTGTATTCCTTTGATTTTGTTTTCTTGTTAAGGTACGCTGTTGATGAGTGAGGGTTGGAACCACCTGGGAGAGTCGATGAGCTAGACGGAATCCTCATCAACCAAAAGTAACCGTAACAGAAATGGCGCCCAATGGAATGTTTAACAACTTATGATACTTTTTATTTAAAGGAACAAAATGTATCCTAAGTGTACGATAAAATACATGTAATGTCAGCAACACATGTGGCAATAGCCTAATAGAGTTTTACAATAGCCCAAAGAAATTCGTGAAATATAGTAAGATATTTTTTTTATAGCCACTCTGGAGAGAAAAGAAGAGAGATGATGTATAAAAACAGGTTTTACTAAAATATAATCAATTAGAACAAGATGATACTTACGGAAATAAATAGCTATAGCTTAGAGTATGTTAATAGTCCTAATTGTATAATTAATTGTTTCCAAAAATCTCAAATTCGTAAATAAATTGTTCAATAATGGAATCAATGATTAGTGTTATTTGATCGTTAGTAGACGATAGCCTAACGTGACAGAAATGTTCACGAGATTAGTAGTTTCCAATACTATCGATAATCACTCGTAATCTCACCGATAATTAGATAGAGGTTGAAGTACGTGGGGTCACACTAAAATTGAATCCAGTAAAATGAAATTAATGTTGTTTTCTTGCCACACAAAACAATTCAAATACTAACTCCAACGACTTCCACATCCGTCCATCAACTCCTTAACCTAGAAAGAAAATTTATATAAAAACAGATTTAATTATTATATTGTATGCTCAAAATTTCAATTATCCTTTTATAGTTTATTTATGTATTGATCAGTAATTAATTAAGTATTTATTAGCTTATCTATTAGATTATTTGTGTAGTATTCATTAATTATTATTAATATTTTTTTTTATTATTATTTTAGTATATTTTATTATTATTCTATTTTTGTATTACATTTTCTTTTATTATATTCTTAATTAGTATTTATTCGCATATTAGTATCAGGGATCTCTTAGTATCGAACTTTTGCCATATGTATGTAGTTATTGTCATTCTAGTATGAGTGATAGTTCGACTAAATTCAGGTCTCGTAAAAGAAATCGCCAGGTTCAATTCGATTTAAATCGGTCCACACCACACGTCTCGTATAAGATCTATAAACCAAATACGCCTAAAGCTAAATCTAAATCGAAAAACAGGATAAATTTCGAAATGGCCGAGAGTAACAAAGAATACTTTAGAGATATGTCGAAAACTATTGTATCTAGTAACCCTAATGTGCCAAACCAACCTGCTGCACCAGCAGATAATGTAGGTGCTAGTACAAGTAATCAGTCTATGATGACAAGTAGTTTAGAGGTTCAGAGTTCAATAAAAAAATTGGTAGATCAGGGAATCAGTTCTCAGATGGCCGATATCAAGAAGAATATGTCAGATTTAACAGCTACAGTTAGCAGACTCAGCCTAGTAGTTCAAAAAACACAACAGGAAAACATAAAGTTAATGCAAGCAAATTTACCGAATGTATTTAAAACATATGAGAATCAACAGCCTATGGAAATGACAGGTATTCAATCCCAATCATCTAGAGCTTCTTCTGTAAACAGCGATGATAATATAAGAAGCTTTCATAAACCACCTATAGATAAATGGGGATTAGAATTTGATGGGGACGTTAACAGACTGGCGGTAGAAGATTTTGTTTTCCGACTTGAACGTCTACAACACCAATACAAAGTATCGTGGAAAGAAGTCTTAGACAATTTTCATCTCTTGGTAAAAGGCGTTGCTGAAAAGTGGTATTGGTTATTCATTCAAACCAACTATGTAACCGAATGGCCAACCCTAAAATCAGCACTACTAAAGCAATACCAGTCCACCCGATCCAGTTTCGAATTAATGAGGGATATAGTAGAAAGGAAACAACTACCTGGAGAATCAATAGATTCATTTTTCTTTACGATGACTCAGCTGCGGTCTAGACTAAACATATCTATGCCAGAATCGGAAATGATCAAAATGATCAAAAAGAATTTACGAGAAAATATAGGAAGAATAGTTTTCCCACTAACTGTGTCTTCAGTAGAGGAACTGCGTATAAACTGCATTGATGCCGAAAAAACCTTTCTCAGAAAAGACAATAGACCAGCACAAGTGCCTTCAAATCGTTACCCAAGGTACGTAAATGAGCTGTGTGAAGAGTACGAGGATCACTACCAAACACCAGAAAAGGAACAGGGTGAAATAGCTGCGGTAAGAATGAGCAATGCTGGAAATCAAATGACGAAATCTGTAATTACCTGCTGGAATTGTCATCAAAACGGTCATGTTTTTATGGATTGTCCTTCCAAGGAGACATCGATATTTTGCTATCGATGTGGTAAACCGGACGTAATCTCACCCAATTGTATCAACTGTAGAAACAGAAAATTTTCCAGGAGCGAGGGAATGGCGGGAGACCATCGTTCCACCATAAACCCGCCAGTGATGAACCCGTAACAAATAAAAGAATAAATTTAATAAGGCAACGGGAAAAATATAACTATTTTATACCTCAACAGAAGCATTTATATACCTTAGAAGAGAGAAAACGAAATTATGAAATAATAAGAGAACAGATATTTAATCCCGGAACATGTATCAAACCACCAGTTATATCCAGAAAAATAAAAAGATTGAGAGAGAAATTTGCCGAGAAGAAGAGAGTAAGAAAACTTGCCATCGATGCCATAAAAAAAGCAGATCGAAAAGCACCAGACCCAAGACCATATGCTGAGTTCAATATTGTTAATGTTAAAATGAACGGTCTTCTGGATACCGGTGCATCTGTGAGCATTCTAGGGCAAGGCTGTAGGGAACTTATTGATACATTAGAATTACCAATTGTGCCTATATTTTCGTTAATATCTACCGCTAGCGGACAGGAACATAGATTATTAGGAAAAATAAAGTTAGAAGTAGAATATAAGAATAGGATTAAGTCAATAGAATTTTATCTGTGTCCCGATCTTGAACAACCGGCATATTTAGGAATAGATTTCTGGAGGGCATTCGAACTTGCTCCGGAAATAGTAGGCATTGCGGAATTAGATATTGAGAAAATTATACCTAACTATATTACAGAAAACCACAAAACTGATCCCCATGATTTATGTGAATTGGAACGCAATAAATTGAATAAAGTAATTGAAATGTTTCCTACGTTTGAGAATGAAGGTTTAGGTTGTACGTCACTAGAAAAACATGTTATAAAATTAGTAGAAGGAGCAGAACCTGTAAAGGATAGACACTATCCAATCTCTCCCGCAGTACAAGATATAGTTTACAAGGAAATAGATCAAATGTTAGCACTCCATGTAATAGAGGAAAGCGATAGCCCATGGAGTAATAGGACAACAGTTGTACGAAAACCTGAAAAAAATAGATTTTGCTTAGACGCAAGAAAACTTAACAAACTAACTGTCAAAGATGCGTACCCACTACAGAATATAGATGGCATCCTCAGTAGAATTGACGAAACTTATTTTATAAGTAGCGTTGATTTAAAATATGCTTTTTGGCAGATAGAGTTAGAACCTAAAAGTAGACCTTATACCGCGTTTACAGTAGCTGGCAGGCCTCTTTACCAGTTTCGTGTCATGCCATTTGGCCTCTGTAACGCTGCGCAACGTTTATGCAGATTAATGGATAAAGTTGTACCCCAAGAATTGAAAGAAAATGTATTCATTTACCTCGACGATTTATTGATTATTTCCAATGATTTTGACAAACACCTATATTACTTAGAGGAAGTTGCGAAATGTTTAAGAAAAGCAAATTTAACAATTGGCTTAAAGAAATCTCAATTCTGCTTTAAACAATTAAAATATTTGGGATTCATTATCGGAAACGGAATGTTGAGAACGGACCCGGACAAAATAAAAGCTATAACGGAAATAAAAACTCCGAAGTCAGTTAGAGAAGTAAGAAGCTTTTTGGGGACCGCGGGGTGGTATCGGCGGTTTATCAAAAACTTCTCTGTCATAGCCGCACCTTTAACAGATACTTTGAAAAAGTCAAAAACTTTTGAAATGAGTCCCGAAGCAAATAAATCATTTGAAACTTTAAAAAAATCTTTAACCACAGCCCCAGTATTACGCCATGCTAATTTCTCGAAAAAATTCTTTATTCAATGTGATGCTTGCGAATATGGAATCGGAGCAGTATTATACCAAGTAAATGGAGATAACGAAGAACATCCGATTGCTTTTTACTCCCAAAAACTGAACGCATGCCAAAGGAATTACACCGTAACTGAGAAGGCAATATATTGAGATGATGCCATTTACTATCGTAACGGATCATGCAAGCCTGAAATGGCTGATGTCAATGAAAGACCTCACGGGTAGATTGGCTAGGTGGTCATTACAATTACAGTCATACGACTTTGAAATTCAGCACAGGAAAGGTTCCGATAACGTAGTAGCAGATATGTTGTCAAGACTACCTAATGTGGATGAAATAAACGTAACTGATTTGTTAGGATTTGAAACTAACGAATTTGAAAGCGATGAGTATAAAGAACTGAAATCCCAGATTGAACAAAATGCCGAAAGATTACCAGATTTAAAGGTAGTAAACGGTTATATTTATAAAAAAACGAAATTTGATACTATTGATGACAGCCCATGGAAACTATGGATTCCAGTGAATATAACCCAACCAATCATAGAAGAAGCTCATGTATCGCCAACCAATGCTCATGGTGGAATAGCAAAAACGCTAGAGAAGATAAAACGATTTTACTATTGGCCAAGAATGTCGATACAAGCGAAAAATTTTATAAATATGTGTCAAACCTGCAAAGAATGTAAATCATGCAATTCGAACCTTCGACCTGAAATTGGTCAAATGGTACTAACCGAAAGACCCTTCCAAAAGTTGTATATAGACTTTATGGGAAAGTATCCACGATCTAAACAAGGGAACTGCTACATATTCATTGTTGTTGACCACTTTACAAAATTTACATTTTTGAAAGCAATGAAAGAGGCCACTACAAATAATGTTATAGACTTCCTGACCCGAGAGATATTTCTTAAATTTGGAGTACCCGAGATTATTCACAGCGACAATGGTAGTCAATTTATAGCGAAATCGTTTGAAAATCTAATGGAATGTTATAAAATACAGCATATGAAAACGGCAGTTTATTCGCCACAGAGTAATGCCAGTGAAAGAGTAAACCAATCTGTACTATCTGCCTTAAGAGCTTATCTGAAAGAAGATCACCGAGATTGGGACATGTATCTCCCAGAAATAGAATGTGCATTGAGAACTGCAGTTCATACGGCAACTGGAGTAACACCCTTTTTCGCGCTCTTTGGATACCACATGTATACCAGTGGAGCAGATTACAGATTGGGAAGAAAATTATTATCTCTAACTGACCACGAAATATTGGAACTGAATAAAGCAGATAAACTGGATATGATTAGGGACAAAATGAAGCAAAATATGCTAAAGGCATATGGAAAAAGCTCAGATAGATATAATAGAGGAGCAAGAATAGTTAGATTTACACCAGGACAAGAGGTATACCGAAGAAACACAGTATTGAGCAATTTTGGGAAAAATCTTAATTCGAAATTTTGTCGCAAATTCCTAAAATGTAGAATAGTTAAAGCAATAGGAAACAATATATATGAATTGGAGACAATACAAGGTAAACCAATAGGGGTGTATCACTCCAAAGACATTAAAGTATAAACTAATTCAAATAGCTGATAGTAAACATCAACTACATAATATAAAGAGACATTTACTTACGTGATAGAAAATGAGAACTCCGAAAACTGTTTGATATAAAAGAAATATCCTAATCCGAGTATGATTATTTATATAAGGTGCAATAATAAATTATATCCAACTTGTAGTTTCCGAAAACATTAGATGCTAAAACGAAAGAAACAAAGAAAACACAAAGTAAGGCAATTATATTGAAAAAGTTATGTTGGTATACTTCCCGTAATAGAAAATCCAATCAAAATCCGTGGGGAATATGAATAATAATTTCAAAATCTTTTACAATAAAGTTTTTCGAGATTATACTATATTTAATGGAGAATTCTGTGAGTAATGATGATGTTAGAGGCGTTTCCATGAAATGTTGCAAAGGTACCGAATAGTTTATAAATATATGAGAAAATAATTATGTGAAAATACACAAAGGTAATATATGTAGATTATTCCTTTTGTCGCTTTGAAAACAAATCGTTTGAATAGTTTTGCGCTTTGAGCGCTACAATCGGTCGGGGACCAATTCCAAGAATGTTGAAGGTATCGGGGACAATGATGGGGAGCCACTATACATTTTTCTTTGCCGAAAAAGTAATAGTAGGTTGTTTTCTTCAGTATATATATATAAACAGAATTCATAAACCGTATCCAATGGATTTTTGATAAAAAAAAATAGATAATTAGTGCGGTAGTATAAAACCGTAATGATATAATTATTATTTTTGTGAAATAACACTTTTAGATCTGTGATATATGATAATTTAGTGCAATATTAGTTTAAGGGACGACTTAATTATTTAATATTTGTAATTATATTTGAATTTGTGTTGTTCCGTCCTAATATTGGCATTTATTGTATCACTTTTATCTAAATCTAAAAGTATTATGAACGTTATAATTAACGACTGCATTAATTTACTACCTGCAATAACAAAAAAATTTCCTTATGTGCAATAACTTCTGTTGATCTGTAATATAAGTTAACTAAGTGCAATATTAGACTAAGAAAACGATTTTTTTTAAATTTAATTATATTTGAATGTGTGTTGTTTTTTTTTGTCCTAATATTGTAAATATGGTAACCATATACCAAAGATAAACAAAAAAGAAAAAAATATTGCACTCACAATATAGAATGCACTCATTTACATATCTGCATTGAGTCAACATTTATTGTTTTCGGATAACTGAGGATGCCATTTAGAAGACTGTAGGAATACTAAACTCACATTACCTTGAGTGGATAATTATATGCCCGGCTAGAATTAGGTGGAGTATGAGACTCTAAATCAATCCCAGGGTGTGGGAGTTCCCCACGTTGGACTTTTCACAACCCGCACACCGTTCCCTCCGGCTATAGCCAGCAGAACCGGAGTTTTGTTGCGGGTAAATTGAACTGTCAAGGGATCTAGATAGCAGGGTGGTGTTTTTGGGCATACGGCTCAAGGGTGTAAAAGCCTGAGAAATTTTCCCAATATAATAGTAGCCGGAGTTGTTTGTTGTTGTGTATTTATGTTTTGTTTGTTTATTTTTTACCAGTTATTGTTGTTTGTATGTTTCTTGATGGTTTTTCTGCTGCTATTGTTGTTCTTGTATCGTTTTTTTTTGTTTGTTGTTGTCTGTTTTTTTTTTCTAAAGATTCCATGTATAATTTTGGTTTCCTTAATTTTTGTCTATCCTTTTGGTTTAGTGAATGATTATTATTCGTATATGTGATGGTTATAATTCTTTATTATCGTTAAATATTTATATCTTTGTTTATATGTTGTAGAAATCTGAATAAATTTAGCAAATTAAAATTGCATGTGCTTCGGCTGATGTGCAAAAAAAAAGAAATGCGTCTATTTTATTGTATATGTGTGTATGTAATTTAGTGTTGTATTTGGTTCTAAAGATGCATGTAGTTGGCAACTCCAGTCAATGATATTAAACAGTGTTGTATTTTCATTGATCAAAAATATAGCAACGGAAGAATAAATCAAAAAAATAGTAATAAATTTATGAATGAAAAAATTACTAATTAAATTTCATGAGCTCCTAATAATATAGTTGGTTGGTATATCTTTTATATATAATGGGATTATAGGATAGGGAATTAGCGAGAACAAAATTTTAGTTAAGGGGCAATAAGAATCTGTGAAATATGCAAATGATAATAATAGCTAGTATTGAGCGCAAAAATTTAAATATATATAGGAACATTAAATAGGATTAGAGGGGAATTTTTCACTTATTTTCTTTTAAATTTGGCGGTATGAAAATTGGCAACAAACTATATTTCCAGTATATAGCGAAAACCCGCGAATATAGTACATGGTAGCCAGTATTTAAGCGATAAAATATTAACAAAATGTCTCATAAACAAAAGTAAAATAGAACGGTTTACTGTGGTGGTGCAAAAGGTGCAAATTTAAAGATTTAAAGTTCTGAGCAGTGAAAATATTAAAAATAAAAATTTTTTTATAATAATATTATTACCTGGCTATGGATATATGTAAATCACTGGAATATATGGATTTTCAGTTGTTCCAGAAATAGCCAGGTAAAATTTTAAATTACAAATATATTATACGTACCAAGCATTTGAGGAAATAATATCTTAGAGGTCTAATGAAAACACCCTAATTATCGTCAAAATCCAAAAGAAAAGTCACTAGGGCCAAAAGAAGTGATTATAGTGTCAAGTTGAAGAAATATAAAATCTTAATGAAAAACAGTAGAAAACCAGTAATAAGCTAAAAATTACATAAGGGAATAGATCTCAAGCCCTTATATAGTTTATATTTATTTATTGCAATTAAAAGTAAAATAAAATACTTATCCTAAGTTAATTTTAAGTTCGATGTGAGATTGTGTGAAAATTGTAAGTCTATCGAGAGTGTAGTTAGATGTATGTGTATGTTAATTATAAACAGTATTCCCTCGTATAGCAAGTATAGCCAAAAAAAAACAGTTATAATAAAATATAAAAAAATATAGATATATCTCAGGCCTTAAATATAACCACAAAAAAAAGAGATAATTCTCATAGAGCTTAAGTGAATCTAAAATTTGTATAAATCCTGTGTAGTGACAGGAAGAAATACTACCTCAGGGAGCTCCTTTAGGCTAGGAATTATAAGTTCATTGGAAGAAAGTAGTGAGTTTTTAAAAAAAAGGAAAAAAAGAAATAACTTGAGCCCTAGAAGAATAAAATCAGTCAAATGGAAAAATAATATATATATGTAAAAAAAATTAAAGATAAAAAAACATGATTTGAGATATATTTATATAGATATTCTTTATTTTGATTAATTTAAAAAAAAAAAGTAAAAGTTTAAAATAAGAACCACAAAAAAAATAAATAAGTAGTATATATTGGTAAATCTTTTAGTATAATTAGTATATTCATATTAATGTTAGTGAGATTATATAGTTTTAAATATTTAATATTGTTAGTTAAATTATTAATTTTAAATAAAAATATGTTTTGATTAAGGATTCAAAGATGATGGCTTAATAATTTAGAGGTATTGGAGTTGATTGACAGGTAAGTGGGAGAGGAGTTTGGGTCGCTTGGAAATTTATGTGGATAAAATCGCGACTAGGTTGGGAGGGCAAGTAGAGAGACTAACACCTATCTCTGAGAATTGTTGTGTGTGGTGAATTTAAGTTTTAGTTTCCGTTTTTTTTGTATTCCTTTGATTTTGTTTTCTTGTTAAGGTACGCTGTTGATGAGTGAGGGTTGGAACCACCTGGGAGAGTCGATGAGCTAGACGGAATCCTCATCAACCAAAAGTAACCGTAACAAAATTTAACAATATTTAAAAAAATAGCACACTGTTTGCCTTCGAATTTGAATTTTTTCCTAATTTATATTAAGCACCTAATTTTGTAAATCACGTCACCTAAGTGATATTTATATGGATAGCAAAAACAAAATTTAAAAAATTTGTTTTTGTTTTATATACAAAATTTTCAAATTATTTTTGAAACTGCTAGTGTATACTGAAACCAATAACAAATCGCACGGTTTTCAGAACATGGTGAAATGCGTTTTGCGTTTTTTAAACCATAAGCGATTTGAAAACGCTGCGTTTTCCAGAACATGGGTGAAAGTTAAATATTTTTTATTATTTGTTAAAAATTATAGCGAGAGAAAAATAGAAAAAACAAGTAAGAGTGCTATATTCGGCTATGCCGAATCTTATATACCCTTCACCTTTGTTGTGGATGCATTATTATTTTTTATAATTAGTATATATGTATGTACATTACCCACTTTCAGCGTACAGCATCCTAAATTTATCAAGAACATAAAAAACAACAACGCCAAACGAAACAAAACACCAAAAGAAAAAACAAAATACGCAAGCCAATGAAACCAACACACATCCAAACATACGTTTAATTGTATAAAAAACAACAACGCCAAAAGAAACAAAACACAAAAGAAAAACAAAATACGCAAAGCATGCACATCCAAACATACGATTTGTTACTGTTTTGTCAAAAAAACCAACACACAACCAAACAAAAGTTTAGTTGTATAAAAAACAACAACAACGCCAAAAGAAACAAAACACAAAAAAACAAAATACGCAAAGCATGCACATCCAAAAACATACGTTTTGTTGCTTTTTTGTCAAAAAAACCAACACACAACCAAACAAACGTTTAGTTGTATAAAAAACAACAACAACGCCAAAAGAAACAAAACACAAAAAAAACAAAATACGCAAAGCATGCACATCCAAAAACATACGTTTTGTTGCTTTTTTGTTAAAGCATGCAATACATTGTGTTTTTTGATGAAATTTTTAGAGGTTGTCTCGGATTTTTGTTCATATCTCCGTTATTTATGGACGGATTTTGCTGATTTTAAATAGCAAAATTCTCGAAAGTATGTCTGACAGAATTGTTGAAGATTTGGATCCCGGAGATATCTGGGGCCTTCAGAAAATTGATTTCAACAGAAAGACAGACGGACAGACAGACGGACATGGCTTAATCGACTCCGCTATCTATAAGGATCCAGAATATATATACTTTATAGGGTCGGAAATGAAAACTGTAGAAATTACAAACGGAATGACAAACTTATATATACCCTTCTCACGAAGCTGAAGGGTATAAAAATATGTCATAAAACTACTTAACTTGGGCTACATTTGCCATTTTTGAAATACTTTATAACTTTATTTTTTAAGGTTTGCTCGTTATACAATTGTAATACTGTTTTAGCCCTTAAATGCATATTGTTGCCAATTGTCTACATTCCAGTTCCACTTAATTTTAGACCAATATAAGCTTGATACTAATTCAGATTCTACTTCAGCATAATCCAATGGAGTACAATAAGTCTCAGCTAAAAAAATTATAAATCAAATTAAAGCTATAGGATATATAATAAATAAAAATCAAATAAATATTTAATAATTTATAGAAAAATAAAAGTAAAAATCATGCATTTAAGGGTTAACACTTGTAGTATTGTCTTTACACTGCAGCCACACGATCAAGTTTTTCTTGATAGTCTTTTACATATACTGTTTGTCAAAATTTATAAAAATTGAAAGCGGTGACGTAGGCAGCACGCAACTTGAAAACAATTTTAGTACAAATTGGACATAAAAATGTAATCAGCTGTTTTCTTGAATGAAAAATTGAAAACCAACTTGAATGTGAAATTGAATGCAAGTTCGTTTCAATTCTTAAAAGTGTGAGTGTATTAGTAAAAAAGTGTGAGTGTATTAAAACTTGAAAGGCAAAACTTGATCGTGTAACCCCCAAGTTAGGAAAATAAATTAATTTTTAACAATTTTTAAAAAAACAAGTAAGAGTGCTATATTCGGCTATGCCGAATCTTATATACCCTTCACCTTTGTTGTGGATGCATTATTATTTTTTATAATTAGTATATACATATGTATGTACATTGCCCACTTTCAGCGTACAGCATCCTAAATTTATCAAGAACACAAAAAACAACAACAACGCCAAACGAAACAAAACACCAAAAGAAAAAACAAAATACGCAAGGCAATGAAACCAACACACATCCAAACATACGTTTAATTGTATAAAAAACAACAACAACGCCAAAAGAAACAAAATACGCAAAGCATGCACATTCAAACATACGATTTGTTGATTTTTTGTCAAAAAAACCAACACACAACCAAACAAACGTTTAGTTGTATAAAAAACAACAACAACGCCAAAAGAAACAAAACACAAAAAAAAACAAAATACACAAAGCTTGCACATCCAAAAACATACGTTTTGTTGATTTTTTGTCAAAAAAACCAACACACAACCAAACAAACGTTTAGTTGTATAAAAAACAACAACAACGCCAAAAGAAACAAAACACAAAAAAAAACAAAATACACAAAGCTTGCACATCCAAAAACATACGTTTTGTTGATTTTTTGTCAAAAAAACCAACACACAACCAAACAAACGTTTAGTTGTATAAAAAACAACAACAACGCCATAAGAAACAAAAAACAAAAAGAAAACCAAATACACAAAGCTTGCACACCCAAGCATACGTTTTGTTGTTTTTTTGTCAAAGCATGCAATACATTGTGTTTTTTGATGAAATTTTCAGAGGTTGTCTCGGATTTTTGCTCATATCTCCGTTATTTATGGACGGATTTTGCTGATTTTAAATAGCAAAATTCTCGAAAGTATGTCTGACAGAATTGTTGAAGATTTGGATCCCGGAGATATCTGGGGCCTTCAGAAAATTGATTTCAACAGACAGACAGACAGACAGACAGACGGACAGACAGACAGACAGACAGACAGACGGACATGGCTTAATCGACTCCGCTATCTATAAGGATCCAGAATATATATACTTTATAGGGTCGGAAATGAAAAATGTAGAAATTACAAACGGAATGACAAACTTATATATACCCTTCTCACGAAGCTGAAGGGTATAATTAAATGAACACTTTACCGGTAAAATCTTGTAGGTAAAGAAATGTATAATTTTTGTAACGTTTATATTTTTAAAATATTGCGAACAACATAGCAATAATCTCCAAATTATTTATCGTATTTTTATGCAAACCTTAATGTTAATTTAGTTCAAATTTGATTCATATCTTCATACATACAATTAAATTATACTGAGTAACAAACGAGTTAAATATAATAAATATGAATACATTTAGCGATACTAGATTTGTTATTTATCAACTAAAATAGAGGATATAGCTACTTTCCTTCATATAAACGTACATATTTATTTTCAGTCGGTTTTGAAATCTGAACAATACCAAAAATGATTGAAGACATACATTGACAATATACTTATTTTGGATATAATTGGAATTTAAAACATGAATTACACATTCATTCAATTACACATGGGCTACACATCCAAGTTGAAATTACACACAATATGTGTAATTACACATGAAGTGGCAACACTGAGCATCACGCATGTACAATGCTGCCATATTTATAAGCAAATATAAAGTAATGCCATACTTTTAAACTAAAGAAAAATATGTTGCCACATACTAGGGTTCTATAGTCGAAACATAAAGTCGACTTTTGCGATTTAAAAAAATGAATCCTCGAACTTTCGACTTTTGGTAACATGAAAAGTCGACTTTCCGAACATTAGACTATTTAGTTAAATCGGCTTTTTCGACTTTCCGACTTTTTTCAACTTTATCATTTCTTGTAAATTTATATTTATTGATGAGCCTTTTGTAATGTTTAGCAATAAAAGTGATACATATCAAGGCTGTTTTTCTAATCCAAACGATTACTTTTAATGGAAATTTAACGTGTGTTTTGTTATTGTAACAAAAACAAAATACATGTAAAATTTCTACTAAAATCACTCGATTGCTATAGAAAAACAGCAAAAATGCGCATCAATAAATGTATAAACCATTAATTGTTTACAAGATATAGTAAAAAGTCGATTAAAAAAACAAGTCGAATGTTAGAAAAGTTGACTTTTATAAATTACAAAAGGTCGAAAAGTCGACTCTTTAATAGTCGATAAAAGTCAAAAGGTCGAAAAGTCGAGTTTTTGTTTCAACTAATAAATCCTATTATTCCCAAATTAAATTTTACACAAACGTAAAACTTTTAAAGCAAATCAGAAAATGTCTTTATTAGTATTTCAGAAATTTGTAATAATATTTATTAAATTTATTTTATAAAAATTACTATTACATATATTTTTATTGGAAATGGAAATTTCTAAAAAATTAAATAAAATAAGAAATTTCTGAAATATAACCGAAATTTTCTGAAATACAATTAGAAATATCTGAAATACAGTATAAAATATATATTGAAATGTAGTTGTACAAATCACATAGAGCGGAAACTTGAAAAAACACAAACAAAAATATTACTCAAATTAATCACACATACGAGTGTTGTTTTTGTTTTCACATAGTTTTTTCTACTAATACATTCTCACCACTTAGGTTTTTGACATCTGAGTTAGGTCTTTGGCAGGAGAGTGTCCGCTCTATGTCTATTCTCTATGTTTAAAATGTTTGTATGAAAAACACTCAAAAATTATTTGAAAACTGAGTGATTTTCATATAAAAATTATTATTTTCTTAGGAAAATCTGATGTACAAAAAGATTTTCTTAAGAAAGTCAGTTAAATCAGTTGATTTTCTTAAAGGGATGTAGCCAAGACATTCCTCTATCACGCCCCGTTTTCTAAATTTTGGCACAAATTACCATTTTTAACCAATTAGGCCAATAGGCCAATATTTTTCAAAAAATAGTTTTTTTAAAAATTTGTTCGAACACCTATCCGTGCAGGATAAAACCAAGTATAGTGGAATGTAGCCAAGACCATCTCCTATCACGTCCCGTTTTCCTAATTTTGGCACAAATAACCATTCTTGCCCTATATGTCCCAAAATAGTTTGAGTGATTTTTAAAAAAAACTGTTTTCTGAAAAATTTGTTTGAACGCCTATCCGTACAGGAAAAACTTGGTATGGGGGAATGTAGCCAAGACCATCCCCTATCACAGCCCGTTTTTCAAATTTTGGCACAAGTAACCGTTTTTGCCCTATATGTCCCCAAATAGTTTGAGTGATTTTTCAAAAAATAGATTTTTGAAAAATTTGTTCGAACACCTATCCGTACAGGAAAAAACCATGTATGGGGAAATGTAGCCAAGACCTTCCTCTATCACGCCCCGTTTTCCAAATTTTGGCACAAACAACCATTTTTGCCCTATATGTCCCCAAATAGTTTGAGTGATTTTTCAAAAAACAGTTTTTTGAAAAATTTGTTCGAACACCTATCCGTACAGGAAAAAACCATGTATGGGGAAATGTAGCCAAGACCTTCCTCTATCACGCCCCGTTTTCCAAATTTTGGCACAAACAACCGTTTTTGCCCTATATGTCCCCAAATAGTTTGAGTGATTTTTCAAAAAATAGTTTTTTGAAAAATTTGTTCGAACACCTATCCGTACAGGAAAAAACCATGTATGGGGAAATGTAGCCAAGACCTTCCTCTATCACGCCCCGTTTTCCAAATTTTGGCACAAACAACCATTTTTGCCCTATATATCCCCAAATAGTTTGAGTGATTTTTCAAAAAACAGTTTTTTGAAAAATTGGTTCGAACGCCTATCCGTACAGTAAAAAACCAAGTATGGGAAAATGTAGCCAAGATCATCCCCTATCACAGCCCTTTTTCCAAATTTTGGCACAAACAACCATTTTCGCCCTATAAGTCCCCAAATAGTTTGAGTGATTTTTCAAAAAATAGTTTTTTGAAAAATTTGTTCGAACGCCATGTATGGGGAAATGTAGCCAAGACCTTCCTCTATCACGCCCCGTTTTCCAAATTTTAGCACAAGGCCCCATTTGTGGTTTGAGTGATTTTTTTGTATAAACGTTATTATATGCTTTTGAAGCATACATAACATGAGTGTTTTTTAAAATTATTTTTTTTTTAATATATAAATTAAAAATGTAATTTATTTTATTTTTTATTATCATTTTGAATAAATTAAAAATTTAGTTAAAGTGACTGTAAAGTTTGTTAGAAAATGAATAAAAGTTTGTTAGAGGCCGAAAATCCTCTCCCATGCACAAAAATGAAGAAGAATGGGCATTCAATGTTGATTGATAGTTTATATAAATTAAATAGTAAATTCGTGTATTTAAACTTGGCAGCACTGAAAATTCAGTTTGTAAAGCAGAAACCACTCAATTCTCTGCATCAAATTATTCTCAGAGAGTATTTTTTATTTACTCTCTTCAAAATGAGTGAAAACAAAAAAGTTTGTTCAAAAAGTTTGTTATTTTCACGGGTATATATAAATTACAGAATAATATGACAGTTGATTATTCATACAGGTTACCAGATCATTACAACTCTAATATACATAACAATGATGCCAGAACAATACATAACAAATTTTATCAATAACGTTTAGGGTTATTATAGTGATTATAGGAAACGGACCTAGTATGGGTGCTATGGTCAAATATGGACCGATATTCACAAAAGCCACTAGTTTGATTCTTGGATACAATATATTCAACTTTATATGGGGGCTATGGTCAAATAGTGCCCGATCCAAAAAAATTGATCTCTCGATTTCTCTTTGCACGAAACTTAGATGTGCTGAATTTTGTGTGGATACTGCAATTCTATGGGCACTTATATACAATAGCACCATATTTCGGGAAGAAATTTGTATGGGGGCTAGGAGAAATTATGGACCGATTCTTACTATTTTCAACAGAATTTTAACTTTTATCATATAAATAGAGAGTGAAAAATTTCTGGTATTCTCTGCAATTAATTTACCCAAAATCACAAAAAAACATCTGAAAATTATCAAAATTGTTGGAGGTGTCTAACATTTTGATCCATAACGCTGGTTCTACTAATTCGATTTTGCTGATTTTTAATACCAAACTGAAAATTTTGGTATACATTTAATTAATTTCGCTTATGTAGTTTGGACGTGAGAGTGTTTCACACAGTCATACAGACAGACAGACGACATAGCTCAATCGGCTTAGAATTTCATAAGGAGCAATAATATATGTACAGTGGTTGACAAAACAATAGGAACTTTTCCAAATATTCTATATGTAGCCCAAAATTTAAAATATTTTTTAAAAATAAAAATTTTTTAGCATTTTACTTGTATAGTTTTATTTATATATTCTGAAAAAGGGAACAAAATTAAAAATATTCACTATTTCGCTACTGACAAAACAATGGAAACTTTTAAACTTCTGAAAGAAAGAAATGTAAAACGAAAATAATATTTAAAAGAACGATGTAAAAAGCATCCTGTTTACAGTTATTTTATTTTTAAATTCTGGTAATTTTTCACAATTTCTTTTTCTAAGTTTTTCGCATAATTGTTAACGAAAATGGCTAAAATTATGATTTGTGAAGACTTAAAAAATAAAATAATTAATGATTTTAAAGCTGGTTTAAAACAAAAAAGTATCTGTGACAAATATTCAATAAATAAATCAGCAGTTTAAAAAATTATAAAGAAATTTCGTGAGACCGGTTCTGTAAAAACTCAATATTTAGGTGGAAGACCTCGTAAGACTACTCCTAGACAAGATAATTTAATAGCGAGTGAGTTCAAGAAATTCCCAAAAATAACTCCTCGAGGTTGTTAATAGCCTAAAATTAGAAATAAGTACCCAAACAGTTAGTCGCAGGGCAAATGATGCTGGTCTTGGTTGCTATCGTCCTGTGAAAAAACCACTCATTTCTAAAAAGAACCGTTCTGCTCGTCTATAATTTGCCAGGGATCATTTAAACTGGTCGATACAGAAATGGAATACTGTCCTCTTTTCCGAAGAATCCAAATACAATTTAAGAGGCAGTGATGGGAGAGCATTAATAAGACGACCTGTAGGGGCGCTTGTAGTCAAAATCTATGATTTTTATTATTTCTTCTTATTTACTCAAAATTTTATTTATTTTTAAACAACTTTTTGTTTCAGAAGAGTTTTGTTTAAATTTAACGGTTTTTGGAGACTTTTTTTTGACATTTAAATTTTTTTTGACAGCCTGTATTTAATGATAATGCAGTGCTTTTGTCAAAAGATAAACGGAAGACATTTTCGATTTTTGGTTTTTCTTATTTTGTGTGTGTTAGTTTATGCTGAAAAAACATTAGTTTTCCAAAATTTTCTCTCGAATATTGGGTATAAAAGGCGGCCATTGGCTAAAATCGTTCCTTTTTGCATACCGCTGCCTACAAGTTTTTCTTAAAATACGTCGTTACTCTGCCGAAAAAAAATAAGTTTTTTTTAAACTGAAATTGTAAGTAATTTTTTTTTTTAAAACTTTGAACAAAATTCAAAAAAAAATCAGTGTTAAATTGATTTAAAATATCTTTGTTTTTATTATTAACGTTTGTTTTTTTTAAATTTTGTTTTTATTAAAGAAATTTTGCTGTAATTCAATTTGAAAAAGAGCGTTTTTTGGATTTAATATCCACCATTTACCTACAACAATCTAATAAAGAAATGTAAGTTTTGTTTTCTAAAATAAAACTAATAAAAAAAATCAAATCAGAAATTTCAATATTTCTTTTCTTGATATTTCTTTTTTTATATACAGTAACGTAAATTTGAACAATTTCTAATAAAAATTAGGCAGATTACGTTTTTGTTACACTCCCGGCAGCAGCAAAAAGTGATCAAAAATCGTTTGTTTCATATCAAAAAGGTAATAAATACAAAATAAAAAAGAAACCAAACACACACACACAAACTAACGTAACCAAAAATCAAAATATCTTTACAGCACACACACACCTACATCATTTTCTTTCTACATAAGCTTCCAAGAGAAAAGAAAAATCACCAGGCACAAAAACGTTGCCTTTGAAGGCTTCGTCCAAATTCGTGCCTTCGTCACTTTCTAAAAAAATAAAAAAGTGTAAAAATCGAGGAAAAAGTGAGGAAAAGTGTGAAAAGTGCGGGGAAAATGTCAGGTTTTTAAAATCCCAATTGAAATTTTAAAACAATTATCGATTTATTGAACTAAAATATTAAAATCTGTGCGAAAATTTAAAAAATGTTTTAATTTTCATAAAAAAATATAAAATCAAAAACATTTAATTTCTAGAAAAAAGTAAAAAAAATCACAAAACCTAAAAGGAAAAAAAAAAAACCAAACAACAAGAACAAGTGGAAAAAAAATTAGACAAAAGAAACAATGATTTAATCAAAAATAAATTTATTTAAAATTTTCTTTTATTAATATATATATACAATTTATAATTTCTTTTAAAAATTTAAAAATTAATTTTTTTTGCTTAAATTCACTTTTTATTCCTTTTTTTGTTTTTTTGTTTTTCAAATGTGTAAATAGTTCACTTATTTTTTTTATTCACTCGCGTTGTAAAAATCAAAACAAACTAAAATGTAATGCAAAAATCAATATGATAGTGGTGAAAAGTTAACAATAAAAATGTAAAAATCTTTTAAAACAAGTGTCAAAAAGAACCAAAAATATTTGTAAACATTATTAAAAGTCAACACAGAATAATTATTTGAGTAAAAATGTTAATAACATAAAATGTTACAGAAACATAAACTCAGCAATTTCTAAAAATTCCATATATACAGCTACAGGAAGCAGCCGAAAGATCTTTCGACGTGGGATCCTGTTAATGTAAGTCAAAACCTTTATTTATTTTTATCTTATTTTAATTTTTTTATACAAACAAATATATTAACATAAACATATAACACTCACTGATTCTTACAGCAAAATATGTCTGTTAAATATTGTTAACATGAGTAAAACTGCTAAAATGAGCAGACATCAGTGTATGTAATGTTTTATGTTTTGTTCAAATTCAATTAAATATTCGAATTTTAAATTTAAAATCCTTCAAAATAAGGGGTAATTTAATTATATTTATTAATAAAATAATGAAATTATTTAAATAAAACAATTTAATTATTTTATTAAGTTGAAAATAACTAACTGGAAAAAAAAAGAAATCCATAAACAAAATTTCATGTAATAACATGTAATATTGAGTTTTAACATTTTATTTTGTCCAATATTACATGAATATTTAATTAAATAATTAACCGGTAATTTTTGAAAACTCACCATAGCCTATTGGTATGAGTCATAATCTACCACTCATTAAGCCCAGGTTCAAATCCCGGTGAAGCCAAATATTTTTTATTTTTTTTATTTATTTTTTTTAAACCCGAGTTCAAATCCCGGTAGAACCAGATTTTTTTTTGCTATTTTTTTTTATTTTTTTTTGCATGAAAAACATTTTTTTTATAAATTTATATTGATTTTTGCAATAATATTTAAAACACGCGATAATTTTTTTTAATTTTTAATATGTTCAATATTAGTTGATTTTATTTGCTTATTTTAACAATATGTTTAAGGATACATTTTTGTTAATAAATATCATGAATTTAAAAATGCAGTTCTAAGCTGTTTTTAATTGATTCCTGGTGAACTGATCTGGTTAGGGTAAATATCTTTGGGATCATACTAAATATTTGACGCTTTTCCTTGTATGATCATGGTTGGGAGGGGAATAATACTGTGTTACCATCAACACACAGTGCAGTTCAATATGTTTAATGTTCGTTTCCGTTTTCTTTTATATTTGTCTCTCTTTGTTATCTGTTACTGTTCCTTTTCTAAAGAAATTTAGCACGCACAAAAATAATTTTGTGCATGTCAACGCTTACTCTACTTAAAGTAGCAACGAATCCTCCCGATTGCCGACGAGATAGAAGCCGGAAACTAGTTGCGTGCTAGCTACTTTAGTAGACGTAGAACAACATCCAACACCAGTGTAAAAACACATTTCAGTTACATGCTATACAAAAATTATATGGCGCCCAACGTGAGGCCCACACAGTTCTATCAAATCTCAAAATAACATCTTTTGAATTTATTAAATTCATGTTTTTGTGTGGTCCTCCTTATTTATGTAAATTTTCTACTCTTTTTATATGTTCTTTCTCAAACTATTTTCTAAAATTTAAATTTTTCTAGTTTGATTATCGAATTGTCTGGAATTTACATGTATTCTCTTTTTATGCTGTTAACCGACATTAATGTTAATCATACGTTGTCTATATTTGTTGTCGAATATGTAGTGTCATCGACTTAGTACATAATTTCCTGGAATTGCTGATTTCTGGAGCTCGATCTAGAAACTGACCGGAAATTTAAGTATTAAGATTGATAATACCCCCTTTTGTGTTTGTATGGTGTGGAAATGACTACTTGAAAAAAATTCAAGCTAGTACCTGCCATTCTCTGTTTTTCCCTTATTCTTTTTCTTCTCTTTAATTTCTTGGATACGAATTTTAATCATTATTGAACATTTTTTTTTATTACCATCCGACAGTTTAACCAGGAATCAAACAATTCATGATTGTTATATATTTTTTTAAGCATTTAATAAATTTTTTTTTATTTTAATTAAATTAAATATTTCTTAACACACTTGCTTGGCTCTGAATTTTTTAAAAAAAAAGAAGGCCATTGCGGTGTTAAATTTTTTTATATAATCTCCTATTACAAATTGGCGATTGTTTCAACACTCATTGTTGATATTTTTTTTAGTTTAAGATTTTTATTTCAATATATTTTATTACCATGTCTCAAACTCAAAGCACCAGTGGTGTTCTTCCCAATTGTGTCTCATGTAAGGATGTCATTTTGGAATCTGGATCTATGTATATCCCTCCTTGTGGTCATCCCTTACATTCATCCTGTTTTGGTAAAATTCCATTAAACAAGCAAATTTGTCCAGTTTGCAATGGCAAACTAAAGGCAACCAAACCAACGAAACCGACAACCATCGTTAATGTCAATGTACCACCACCACCAATTGTGACTCGTGCCCAGTCTCAAAGAGATTTGGAATTTGACAATAATCGGTCAAATACCGTTTCACCTACACCAGTAAATGTCCCACCGACAGATCAAAACGTTTCCTTTATGTCTATTAGCTCTCCCCTAGGTCAACTTGACCAATTACAGTCAATTGTTTCAGCTACGGTTAACGCGCAACAAGCCGCCATGCTGACAACACTCACCCAACATTTAACGAAATTAATCGAATCCAATATAGAAGCTGGATTCCAACGACTAAATTTGAGTTCTCAATACATAGGTAATACCCCTACACGAACGCAACCTTCAGTATCAGGACAAAATCCGCAAGTTTTAACATTGCCATCTGTAGAGCAACAAACCTTAGAACAGTTGTTAGGTTTACCAACAAGTAGAAATTCCTCTGTTCAAAATACTACAGTTAGTAATGCGTCGACAGCTAACATGTCGCTGAGTTCGGACAAGGTAGGGCATATCATCCATAACTGGAAAATACGATTTACCGGAGATTCAAAAGGTATGCCAGTCGAAAATTTTATTTATAGGGTCGAGGCATTGACGAAACAGACTTTGGGTGGAAATTTTGACATCCTTTGCGACCACATTTCGACTCTTTTTGAGTCCAAAGCTTCAGATTGGTTCTGGCGCTATCACAAAGCTTCTCGTAGAATCGTGTGGTCAGAACTTTGTACTGCTCTTCGCGAACAGTATAATGATTCCCGCACGGACGTTGATTTCCGCGAAATGATTCGCGACAGAAAACAAAAACCAGGAGAGGGTTTCGATTTGTTTTATGAGGCCATAATAGATATTTCTGATCGCCTTACGATTCCTCTCCCAGAAAGGGTTCTAGTGGAAATTCTACGCCGTAATCTATTACCGGAAATCCAACATGAATTGTTAAATTTGGAAATCAATTCAATTTCCCAACTCCGCGACATATGTCGAAAACGTGAATTTTTCATGCAGGATGTAGGGAAGAGACATGGTCTTTCAAAACCGTTAGTTCCACGTAGACAAGTGAATGAATTGTACGAACATGATTCTGAATCATGTGACGAAGAAATTTCTGCAATTTCTCTTATCTGCTGGAATTGTCAGAAATCGGGTCATCGTTTTCAAGATTGCCTTGATGAAAGACGTGTGTTTTGCTATGGTTGCGGAACAGCAAATGCCTATAAGCCAACGTGCACGACCTGTAACGGTTCAAAAAACTTGCGGGCCAGTGCACAGAAAAGTGCACGCAAATAGACCCGGTCAACTTACACCAATACCGACTAGAACCAAAAACATCACCAATTATGACATACCCAAGTTTAGATAACGATTTATCTAAACCAATAAACCACCCTGACTTACAAAATATAGAGGATCATGAATGTGAATCTAATACACCTGATGTGACCATTTACAAATCCATTTCCGAACCCAATACTATAATACCTGTTACGAACTCGAAAGTTCATCCACCAACGTATTTCAAACCTTTTCACGTTCGTTTGGCCGAATACAATGCCATTAGAAAAAGAATTTTTAGTGAATCTTCTCCAAGCTTAAGACAATTAAGATCTTCCAAGCGTCTGAAAACATTTTGGGGAAAAATTAACCATACGCGTCGTAAACTCCTAAGTTCCATATATGACAAACCAAACGACATTCGTCCATATGCTGAAGTTCAGCTATTTAACACAACATTAATGGGTTTATTGGATACCGGAGCTTCGATTAGTTGCCTAGGTGCTAAAGCTGCGACAGAATTTCTTGATTCTGGTCGCGAATTTAGAAAAATACGATCCGTCGTTAAAACAGCCGACGGAAAATCCCAAAATGTTGCAGGTTTTGTTACCACCAACATAACTTTTAGAGGTAGAACAGAATCCATTATTTTATATATTGTGCCAACGTTAGCCCAAAACCTATACCTAGGTGTAGATTTTTGGCATAGTTTTGATTTGTTGCCAACAGATATAGTTTCCCAATTGAGTTCGACTTCATTATCAATAGATTCGTCTAACATTTCGGACCAGAGATCCTTGTCTGAAATACAGAAACACCAACTCCAAATCGTGATTAACTCGTTTCCATCGTTTTCCAAAGAGGGTTTAGGTAGGACCAGTGTTATTTCGCACGTCATCGACGTTGGTTCTGCCACCCCGATAAAACAACGTCATTTTCCGGTATCTCCAGCAATGGAGAAACTGATATACACCGAACTCGACCGGATGTTGGAAAACGATGTAATCGAGGAATCTGACAGCTCGTGGTCTTCTCCCATAGTTCTCGTCCGAAAACCAGGGAAGGTTAGGTTATGTTTAGATAGCCGCAAGGTAAATTCGGTAACCATTAAGGATGCTTATCCTTTGCCTAATATCGACGGCATCCTCAGTCGTTTGCCTAAGGCGGAGTATATCACAAGTTTGGATTTGAAGGACGCGTTCTGGCAAATCCCGTTGGATAAATCGTCGAAAGATAAGACAGCATTTACGGTTCCTGGCCGCCCCTTGTACCATTACAAGGTCATGCCTTTTGGGCTATGCAATGCGCCCCAGACGATGTCGAGGCTAATGGACAAGGTGGTACCAGTGAATTTGCGAACCGAAGTGTTTGTCTATCTGGACGATTTGTTGATCGTGTCAGACACGTTTGTCAGACATTTAGAGGTCTTACGGGAAATTTCAAAACAATTTCAACAATTTGCAGGACTGACAATAAATGTAGAAAAGTCTAAATTTTGCGTACAGGAAGTCCGCTATCTTGGCCATTTAGTGGGTAATGGGGTGATTCAGACAGACCCGGAGAAAATATCGGCTATTGTTGAATTCCCGACACTGAGGTCTGTAAAACAACTCAGACGATTTTTAGGGATGTCCGGTTGGTACCGGAAGTTCATCAAGAATTACGCTGCGGTTACTTCACCTTTAACCGATTTGTTAAGGACAAGTAGGAAGTTTGTATGGAGCGAAGAGGCTCAAAGATCTTTTGATGAATTGAAGCACATCTTGACAATTGCGCCAGTGTTGCATAGTCCAGATTTCACACAGCCGTTTTTCATACACTGTGATGCTAGCCACACTGGAATAGGAAGTGTATTGGTACAAAAGAATGCGGAGGGTGAAGAGTTTCCGATAGCATATATGTCTAAGAAGCTCAACCAAGCCCAACGTAACTACTCTGTTACCGAACAGGAATGTTTAGCAGCAATGCTAAGCATTAAAAAGTTTAGAGCATATGTGGAAGGGCAGGAGTTCACAGTGATCACTGACCATGCATCACTAAAGTGGCTCATGTCCCAAACAGATCTCAATTCGCGATTGGCAAGATGGGCTTTAAAGCTTCAAGGATTTAGATTTAAAATTGAACATCGGAAAGGTAGCCAAAACGTAGTTCCTGATGCACTTTCGCGTACTAACACTGAAGATTTGTCTGAAATAAACTGCTTAAGTTTGTCCGCTTTAGATGACTCTGGGGTCTTCGTGGATTTACAATCCGAAAAATTCAAGAGTACTAACTATATTCAACTTTTGGACAGAGTTAGGGAAAATATTGTCAAAACTCCAGACCTAAAAATTGTTGACGGATACCTGTACAGACGTACTGAACACTGTTCTGGGGAACAACTGCAGGACGATCTTGCGTGGAAATTGTGGATACCTAAGGATATGGTAAGGGAAGTTTTAGAAAAGGCACATGACAGTCATTTATCATCTCACGGGGGAATCAATAAAACGTTAGAACGGATTCGTAGGTTCTATTTCTGGCCAAATTTAGTTAACGATGTAAGATCTTACATTTACTCTTGCGACGTTTGTAAGGGAACTAAACACTCGAATTTCGTTATGCGTCCACCTATGGGTAAAACCTCTGAAACGTATAGATTCTTCCAGAAACTCTACGTTGACTTTCTTGGTCCCTATCCTCGGTCTAAAACCGGTAACATCGGAATCTTTATCGTATTAGATCATTTTTCCAAATTTTGTTTTTTGAAAGCTGTGAAGAAGTTTACAGCAGACGTCGTGGTAAAATATATGGAAGAGGAACTATTCCACACATTTGGTACGCCTGAGATTATCGTTTCCGACAACGGTTCACAGTTTAAGTCTGCTCAATTTAACAAACTTTTAACTAATTACGCGATAAATCACGTTTATACAGCGGTACACTCGCCCCAAGCAAATGCATCAGAACGCGTCAATCGTTCAGTACTATCAGCAATCAGGGCATATATTAAACACGATCAAAGTAATTGGGATAAGTATCTCAGCAGCATTAGTTGTTCGCTACGGTCAGCAGTGCATGCTTCTATAGGTACATCACCTTATTACATGGCGTTCGGACAGCATATGATTACCAACGGTAACACTTATGCACTTCTTCGAAAACTTGAAATGCTTGATGATAGGGAAGTTAAATTTAACCGCGAAGATTCGTTTAACGTCATACGTGATAGAGCCGCTAAGAATATGAGTCGTCAACAGGAGCGTAATGAAAGATCTTACAATTTGCGATCGCGGGAGGTAAACTACGATGTAGGACAAGAAGTTTTCCGAAGAAACTTTAGTCAAAGTAACTTCGAAAAGGGTTACAATGCCAAACTATCACCACCGTTTCTTAAAGCACGCATTAAGGCGAAAACCGGAAATTGCTATTACGAATTGGAAGATCTAAATGGTCGATCTCTAGGTGTATACCACGCAAAGGACATACGTCAATAACCTTATTTTTCTTTTGTTTAACTATTCTTGTTTGATTCTAATTACTACAAGCGGTATCAGCTTTGTGCTGCTTTTAGCTCCCAAATCTGATTTTGGTTGGGGGGTTATGTAGGGGCGCTTGTAATCAAAATCTATGATTTTTATTATTTCTTCTTATTTACTCAAAATTTTATTTATTTTTAAACAACTTTTTGTTTCAGAAGAGTTTTGTTTAAATTTAACGGTTTTTGGAGACTTTTTTTTTGACATTTAAATTTTTTTTGACAGCCTGTATTTAATGATAATGCAGTGCTTTTGTCAAAAGATAAACGGAAGACATTTTCGATTTTTGGTTTTTCTTATTTTGTGTGTGTTAGTTTATGCTGAAAAAACATTAGTTTTCCAAAATTTTCCAAAATTTTCTCTCCAATATTGGGTATAAAAGGCGGCCATTGGCTAAAATCGTTCCTTTTTGCATACCGCTGCCTACAAGTTTTTCTTAAAATACGTCGTTACTCTGCCGAAAAAAATAAGTTTTTTTTAAACTGAAATTGTAAGTAATTTTTTTTTTAAAAACTTTGAACAAAATTCAAAAAAAATCAGTGTTAAATTGATTTAAAATATCTTTGTTTTTATTATTAACGTTTGTTTTTTTTAAATTTTGTTTTTATTAAAGAAATTTTGCTGTAATTCAATTTGAAAAAGAGCGTTTTTTGGATTTAATATCCACCATTTACCTACAACAATCTAATAAAGAAATGTAAGTTTTGTTTTCTAAAATAAAACTAATAAAAAAAATCAAATCAGAAATTTCAATATTTCTTTTCTTGATATTTCTTTTTTTTATATACAGTAACGTAAATTTGAACAATTTCTAATAAAAATTAGGCAGATTACGTTTTTGTTACACTCCCGGCAGCAGCAAAAAGTGATCAAAAATCGTTTGTTTCATATCAAAAAGGTAATAAATACAAAATAAAAAAGAAACCAAACACACACACACAAACTAACGTAACCAAAAATCAAAATATCTTTACAGCACACACACACCTACATCATTTTCTTTCTACATAAGCTTCCAAGAGAAAAGAAAAATCACCAGGCACAAAAACGTTGCCTGGGAAGGCTTCGTCCAAATTCGTGCCTTCGTCACTTTCACGGAAAGCCTCGTCTCCTCCGTGAAAAGTGTAAAAATCGAGGAAAAAGTGAGGAAAAGTGTGAAAAGCGCGGGGAAAATGTCAGGTTTTTAAAATCCCAATTGAAATTTTAAAACAATTATCGATTTATTGAACTAAAATATTAAAATCTGTGCGAAAATTTAAAAAATGTTTTAATTTTCATAAAAAAATATAAAATCAAAAACATTTAATTTCTAGAAAAAAGTAAAAAAAATCACAAAACCTAAAAGGAAAAAAAAAAACCAAACAACAAGAACAAGTGGAAAAAAAATTAGACAAAAGAAACAATGATTTAATCAAAAATAAATTTATTTAAAATTTTCTTTTATTAATATATATATACAATTTATAATTTCTTTTAAAAATTTAAAAATTAATTTTTTTTGCTTAAATTCACTTTTTATTCCTTTTTTTTTTTTTGTTTTTCAAATGTGTAAATAGTTCACTTATTTTTTTTATTCACTCGCGTTGTAAAAATCAAAACAAACTAAAATGTAATGCAAAAATCAATATGATAGTGGTGAAAAGTTAACAATAAAAATGTAAAAATCTTTTAAAACAAGTGTCAAAAAGAACCAAAAATATTTGTAAACATTATTAAAAGTCAACACAGAATAATTATTTGAGTAAAAATGTTAATAACATAAAATGTTACAGAAACATAAACTCAGCAATTTCTAAAAATTCCATATATACAGCTACAGGAAGCAGCCGAAAGATCTTTCGACGTGGGATCCTGTTAATGTAAGTCAAAACCTTTATTTATTTTTATCTTATTTTAATTTTTTTATACAAACAAAAATATTAACATAAACATATAACACTCACTGATTCTTACAGCAAAATATGTCTGTTAAATATTGTTAACATGAGTAAAACTGCTAAAATGAGCAGACATCAGTGTATGTAATGTTTTATGTTTTGTTCAAATTCAATTAAATATTCGAATTTTAAATTTAAAATCCTTCAAAATAAGGGGTAATTTAATTATATTTATTAATAAAATAATGAAATTATTTAAATAAAACAATTTAATTATTTTATTAAGTTGAAAATAACTAACTGGAAAAAAAAAGAAATCCATAAACAAAATTTCATGTAATAACATGTAATATTGAGTTTTAACATTTTATTTTGTCCAATATTACATGAATATTTAATTAAATAATTAACCGGTAATTTTTGAAAACTCACCATAGCCTATTGGTATGAGTCATAATCTACCACTCATTAAGCCCAGGTTCAAATCCCGGTGAAGCCAAATATTTTTTATTTTTTTTATTTATTTTTTTTAAACCCGAGTTCAAATCCCGGTAGAACCAGAATTTTTTTTGCTATTTTTTTTGCATGAAAAACATTTTTTTTATAAATTTATATTGATTTTTGCAATAATATTTAAAACACGCGATAATTTTTTTTAATTTTTAATATGTTCAATATTAGTTGATTTTATTTGCTTATTTTAACAATATGTTTAAGGATACATTTTTGTTAATAAATATCATGAATTTAAAAATGCAGTTCTAAGCTGTTTTTAATTGATTCCTGGTGAACTGATCTGGTTAGGGTAAATATCTTTGGGATCATACTAAATATTTGACGCTTTTCCTTGTATGATCATGGTTGGGAGGGGAATAATACTGTGTTACCATCAACACACAGTGCAGTTCAATATGTTTAATGTTCGTTTCCGTTTTCTTTTATATTTGTCTCTCTTTGTTATCTGTTACTGTTCCTTTTCTAAAGAAATTTAGCACGCACAAAAATAATTTTGTGCATGTCAACGCTTACTCTACTTAAAGTAGCAACGAATCCTCCCGATTGCCGACGAGATAGAAGCCGGAAACTAGTTGCGTGCTAGCTACTTTAGTAGACGTAGAACAACATCCAACACCAGTGTAAAAACACATTTCAGTTACATGCTACAGACCAAAGGGAAAAAGATTAGATCCAAAGTACACAAATAAGACTGTAAAGTTTGGCGGTGGCAATATTATGGTATGGGGATGTTTTTCAGGGCAAGGTATGTGCCCAATTCATAAAAGATACCATGATAGGTACGTATTTGTTAAAATAATACCTAAGTATCCATTGTTTTGTCAATGCCGTAATAAAAAAATCTTTTAATTTTGTTTTCTCATTTTTAGAATTTAATTAATTATGTCCTTTGTTTTTTGTTAAATCAAGTTAATAAAAGTATATAAATAAAATACTACAAAAATGTTAAAATTTTTTATAAAATTATTTCAAATTTTAGGCCACTAATGAAATATTTGGAAAAGTTTCCATTGTTTTGTCAACCACTGTATATCGATGGCTTAATAAAGAAATGTCGTATCTCGTTTTTTTCAATAACGAGTTTTTTTACATATTGTTACTTGAATTCAAATATAACGATTTTAACGGCTGATTTAACAGTAAAATATGCCTCTCAAACAGTAAAATATCTGTTGGCATTATTAACATTGAATAAAAGCTTTCAGTTGACCATTGATCGTAAGTATGGCAACGCTGTTTGCTGCGACCCTATATTCGAATTCGAATATTTAGTTAAAAAACATTGTAGAAAGAATAAAAAACAACAACTGAGTGCCTTAAAGTGTACAGTATTTTAAAGTGAATTCGTGTACATTATTCTGCGAATTTATAAACGTGTAGGCGATTATCAATTGGATGTAGGCAATAAAAACACGAGTATATTCATTCGATGACTATGAACTACTAAATCTCCATTTTATTTCTTAACAAAAATCTTTGTATCTACTATTACATTTATATTTCAATTATAGCACTAATATATTATTAACTACATAAATACAAATAACAAAGATAATACAATGTTGCATTCAATTTTACATCGATGTAACAGAACGTATATTAAATGATAAATTTAACGGTTGTATAAATTTCAAAATTATATCTAAATGAAACCTCCACAATACCCCTCTGCTAGATTTTGCGTTATCATAGTGTTCTGGGAATTTGATGCGTCTTCCATATCGACTAACCTTTGGAGTTGTTTCGGTCTTTGTATTCAATTGTGTCTCTTCAACTGCAGGATGTACTTTAGATGACTCATCGGAATATATCATTGCTGGTTTAATTCGATCGATGGTAATTTTATCTTTTGTGTTGCCTCTTTTTATTACAAATTATTTTTTATATCGCTTGTCAACTTCGAATGGGCCTTCAAATGACGGTTCTAGCGCTTCTAGCGGTTTTAGTACTCGATCTACTCTTACAAAAACAAATTTGGACGTATTTAAATCTGGATTTACATAATTATTTTTAGTAGAGTGCCACGAAGGCAAAGGACACCGTAATTCACTCATAGCTCGACGCAACTGTTGTACAAACTCGGTTTGACTGTTCTTGGCCTTGCTTTCTATAAAGAATTCTCTGGGTAAACGCAATTGTGTTCCATACAACAATTCAGCTGGGCTTACACCAATGTCCATCTTTACTGTGGTTCGTAGTCCTAATTATACTAACGGTATGACAAATGACCAATCCTTGGTGGCGTAACACTTAATGGCATTTTTCAGGGTGCGATGCCATCTTCCGATTATACCATTCGCATGAGGATGGTACGCTGTGGTACGTAAATGAGATATACCTGGTGTCTTTGTCAGCTCATCAAAGAGGTTTGATTCGAACTGTCTTCCTAAGTCAGTCGTTATCTTTTCTGGCACTCCATACGATGCTACCCAACCTGCCACGAAAGCTGATGCGACTGTATGTGCTGTAATATCGGGGATGGGAAATGCAGCTGGCCATCTAGAGAACCGGTCTATACACGTCAGACAATAGCGATTGCCAGATGATGTTGGCAGGGGACCAATAAGGTCTATATTTACGTGTTGAAAGCGCTTATCCGTTGTGTTATAGTTACTTAATGGAGCAGAAGTATATCTGCCAACTTTCACTTTTTGGCACTGTTGGCTATACCTGGCCATACGTAGCGTGACATTACTAGTTTTCGTGTTGCCCTGATGTGACAGATTGTGCAGTTTTTGTAATACATTTTTTCGGTGGTTAGCTGGCACGTACGGTCTTATATTTGTGCCGTCGATGTTGCAGAATAAAAATTTTGTGGAATCTGGAATGGGTAAACGTGTGAGTTTGAGTGATAAATCCTTACCTGGCTTATCTAGCAAAGACTTCAGTTCGCTGTCGTTACACTGCTCTGTAGCCAAGATATCGAAATCTATCAATTCTGTTGTTATGTTGTTTATTCGTGAGAGCCAGTCAGCTGTATTATTATCGCTGCCTTTGATGTGACGGATGTCGGTGGAAAACTGACTTATCAGATCAAGCTGTCGGACTCTTCCTGGTGGTGCCTTCTCACTCTTTTGTTGAAATGCGTTACTAGGGGCTTGTGGTTCGTATAAATTGTAAACTTCCGACCTTCTAAAGCATATCTGAAGTGTTGGACGCCCTGATAAATTGCAGTCAATTCCTGATCGTAGGCACTGTACATTAGAGTGCTCCAAGATTGGTTCTAGAATGGTTCTATGTGTTGTAGAAACTCGTTGTGTAAAATATTAGGATGATAGGATAACGCTAACTGGTGGCGCAACGACGCTGAAGTTTTGAGGTGCATTTACAAAGGGAAAAAATGCAATTTTTTCAGTTTTTGTTAAAAATTTGGCATTAAATAATTACTTTTGCAATTTAATTTAAAAGAATCGAAATGTACACGTAATTGTCGTTCTAATAAGATATAAAAGACAAAAATTGGTTGAAAAATTTTAAAGTTATTAAAAAATCGCCAGGCCATTAACGTGTCTCAGGCCACTAGAACAAGAAATGTAGCAACAAAATTAACATATTTTGATAAATATTATAATAAAAGTACATTTTTACTTAAAATATGTCCATATTTATTTGTATATGAGTTTTTGTCTTCGTAGGATACCGGTAACCTATTCGCAGGTATGACCAAAGAAATAAATTTTTTTTAACGGCAGTTTCAAAACTCCATTTTCAAATTTTTAAAAATTTTGTTAAACAAATTTCAAAATTTTGTGATCATCACATTGGGATTTATTGAGAACATAATAGGGAATAAAAATATGAAAAAAGTATGAAAATACCTACTATAGTTTTTCCGTACCTGCGATTTAAAAATTTAGATTTTCGAGAAAAACTATTTTTTTGGCCATATTTGGATTAATGAGCCAAATTTCTTTACTGTTATGATTTTTAAGCAAAAGATATTCAGAATAGTATATTCCAGGTAATTTTAAATATAGTCTGAAAGTTTTACTAAAATCGGAAGACGTTAACCCTTAAATCGTGAAGGTCAAAGGTCAATTTTTTCAATATTTGGAATTTCTCATGGAAACATAGCGAAATGTTATTTATTTTTCGGCCGATTTTGATGAAACTTAAGAAATATATAACACAAAGTCCAGTTTTTACAAAAACAGCAGAAAAATTAAATTTTTTTGGTCATACCTGCGAATAGGTTACCGGTATCCAACGAAGACAAAAACTCATATACAAGTAAATATGGATATATTTTAAGTAAAAATGTACTTTTATTTTAATATTTCTCAAAATATGTTAATTTTGTTTCTACATTTTTTGTTCTAGTGGCCTGAGAGACGTTAATGGCCTGGCGATTGTTTAATAACTTTAAAATTTTTCAACCAATTTTTGTCTTTTATATCTTATTAGAACGACAATTAAGTGTACATTTCGATTCTTTTAAATTAAATTGCAAAGTAATTATTTAATGCCAAAATTTTTACAAAAACTGAAAAAATTGCATTTTTTCCCCTTGTAAATGCACATCAAAACTTCAGCGTCGTTGCGGCACCAGTTAGCGTTATCATATCATCCTAATATTTTACACAACGAGTTTCTACAATACATAGAACCATTCTAGAGGGGGGGACGGGCCAAATTCGCAATTTTATTTTTTTGGAGCACTCTACTGTACATACGTTGAGCATGTACAACAACGATTTGATGCAACACTGCACCAACTGCTAAATCTGATGCATCTACAGTTAATGTGAGTTTACTGTGTGCGGACATGTAGCTTAACGAAGTCACAGAAGCTAAATCGTTTTTGCATGCTTCGAATGCGGCTGAAGCTTCAGCAGTCCACACAATTTCGGTTTTATAATTTTTCTTATTTCCGTTTATTAATTTTTGTAGAACATTTTGATTTTTAGTGGCGTGAGGTAGAAAAGGCCGATAAAAATTAATCATACCTAAAAATCTTTTTAGGTCTTTTGCCATAGTGGGTTTTTGAAAATCGCGTACGGCCTCAATTTTACTTTTCGGTGGTCAAAAACCTTCACTTGTAATTGTATGACCTAAAAACTCAAGTTCTGTTTGTTCCAGTTTACATTTGTCGGCATTAATTGATAAGTTACCTTTCCGCAGTCTATCAAACACTAAACGAAAACCTTTTTCATGCTGCTCTTCGTCAGCTGAGGCAACTAAGATGTCATCAATATACGCAAATGTAAAGTCTAAACCACGAAGTAAATTGTCAATGTAACGTCTGGGCCGCGTCTCTTAACCCAAACGTCATGTATACAAATTCATACAAGCCAAACGGCGTTGAAATGGCTGTTTTGGGTATATCGGTCGGTTCGACTGGTATTTGGTGATATGCGCGTTGCAAATCGATAGCTGAAAATACTTTCTTTCCGTGCAAAATACTGGTTACATCGTGGAGAAATGGAATCGGATACCTATCCGGAAGTGTGACTGCGTTGAGACCCCGATAGTCGCCAGTCGTTGTTAGACTTTCTTACCAAATGTAGAGGACTCGCCCATTGACTTTTGGATGGTCTGCAAATTCCTTTTTCTATTAAAAACTTGAATTCTTTCTTTGCAACCTCGAGTCGTTCGCCTACAAGTCGGCTGGGCCGGACGAAAACCGGCGGACCAGTTGTTACGATGTGGTCTGTTGTACTGGTTATAATTGGTGGTTTATTAGAACTTAGGATTGCTAAATCTTTATATTCACTCAAAATATGCGAAAATTTGCAATTTACTTGGTGTGTTAAAACTTTGATAACCGGATTTTGTATAAAATTAGGCAATTTGTTTCTAATAATGTTTTTCTGTCAACAAGTTTACCTCTCTTTAACGTGGGCCAAGATAGCGTCGACGAGATAGCGTCGATTTTGGGAATTTTAAAAACCGGGAAGTCGAAATACCCAATTTATGGGAATTAAGAAAATCGGGAAGTAAAAATACCCAATTATATAGTAATATTAATGCAAATGGAAATAAAAGCAAAAAACATAAAACCTAAGAAATACTAGAAAACTATAATTTAATTTTAACAAAAATTACTAGTTGGAATTTAGGTATAAGAAGGTTAATCAAAAATGGCAAAAAAAATCGTTGCTGATCTACCACGGGAAATATGGGAAGTGGCTCGATACAATCCATATATATTATGAAAGTAGACAGTTTTTGGAACATAATGAGACAATCGTGCTAAAAATCGTGTGAGGGGTTCCATAGAAAAATGACTTCCTCCAAAATGGCCAAAAAAAATCGTTGCTGATTTATTACGGGACACATGGGAAGTGGCTCGGTACAAGCCATATATATTATGAAAGAAGACAGTTTTTGGAACATAATGAGACAATCGTGCTAAAAATCGTGTGAATGGTTCCAGAGAAAAATGACTTCCTCCAAAATGGCAAAAAAAAATCGTTGCTGATTTATTACGGGACACATGGGAAGTGGCTCGGTACAAGCCATATATATTATGAAAGAAGAGGGTTTTTGGAACAAAATGAGACAATCGTGCTAAAACGTGGGAAACGTGGAAAGTGGCTCGATACAAGCCATATATAATATGAAAGTAGAGGGTTTTTTGAACAAAATGAACCAATCGTGCTAAAAATCGTGTGAATGGTTCCAGAGAAAAATGACTTCCTCCAAAATGGCCAAAAAAAATCATTGCTGATTTATTACGGGACACATGGGAAGTGGCTCGGTACAAGCCATATATATTATGAAAGTAGACAGTTTTTGGAACAAAATGAACCAATCGTGCTAAAAATCGTGTGAATGGTTCCAGAGAAAAATAGGTTCTTCCAAAATGGCCAAAAAAAATCGTTGCTGATTTATTACGGGAAACATGGAAAGTGGCTCGATACAAGCCATATATAATATGAAAGTAGACAGTTTTTGGAACAAAATGAACCAATTGTGATAAAAATCGTGTGAATTGTTCCAGAGAAAAATAGGTTCCTCCAAAATGGCCAAAAAAAAATCGTTGCTGATTTATTACGGGACACATGGGAAGTGGCTCGGTACAAGCCATATATATTATGAAAGTAGACAGTTTTTGGAACATAATGAGACAATCGTGCTAAAAATCGTGTGAATGGTTCCAGATAAAAATAGGTTCCTCCAAAATGGCCAAAAAAAATCGTTGCTGATTTATTACGGGACACATGGGAAGTGGCTCGGTACAAGCCATATATATTATGAAAGTAGACAGTTTTTGGAACATAATGAGACAATCGTGCTAAAAATCGTGTGAATGGTTCCAGATAAAAATAGGTTCCTCCAAAATGGCCAAAAAAAATCGTTGCTGATTTATTACGGGACACATGGGAAGTGGCTTGGTACAAGCCATATATATTATGAAAGTAGACAGTTTTTGGAACATAATGAGACAATCGTGCTAAAAATCGTGTGAATGGTTCCAGAGAAAAATGACTTCCTCCAAAATGGCCAAAAAAAATCGTTGCTGATTTATTACGGGACACATGGGAGGGAAGTGGCTTGGTACAAGCCATATATATTATGAAAGTAGGCAGTTTTTGGAACAAAATGAACCAATCGTGTGAATGGTTCCAGAGAAAAATAGGTTCCTCCAAAATGGCCAAAAAAATCGTTCCTGATTTATTACGGGACACATGGGTAGTGGCTCGGTACAAGCCATATATATTATGAAAGTAGAGGGTTTTTGGAACAAAATGAGCCAATCGTGCTAAAAATCGTGTGAATGGTTCCAGAGAAAAAAGCAGTACTCTGTTTTTATTGTGGAAAACATGTGAAATACATCTGGCAACCTTATTTTTCCACACGAAATAACATAAGCAGCAATTCCATGGCGTAATGATTATAAGGTGTATGCGTTACGGCAACAAATACAACAATACAAAAACAAATAACTTTTATAGTGTCAAAAACAACTGACATAATGTATACAAACTACAGCAAAAAAAAATTTTGACAAGATTGAAGTTGTAAACAAACTCGAGCAAAAAAATAATCAGCTGTTTGATTAATGTCACCTTGTATATCATTACACCATGAGCACTTCTTTCGCACGAAATTAAAACTGTCAAACAGCATATAAAATTTTTCGCATGAAAAAACCATAATTTTTCGCAAATATGAACAGAGTACTAGACTTTATCCGCTGAACAATTTATAAATCGCTATATTTTAAGATAAAATTAGCATTACTGGAAAATAGCGTCATTTAAAAACGAAACCGCAAAAAGTCGACTTAGTAATTTATGAAAAGTCGACTTTTCGTACTCTCGACTTTTTACTTTAAACGACTTTTTTGACTTTCCGACTATTTTCAACAACGATTTTTTTTGACCATTTTGGAGGAAATCATTTTTTTCTCGGACCAATCACACGATTGGCTCATTATGTTCCAAAAACTGCCTACTTTCATATAATATATGACTTGTACCAAGCCACTTCCCATGTTTCCCGTAATAAATCAGCAACTATTTTGTTTGGCCATTTTGGAGGAACCTATTTTTCTCTGGAACCATTCATACGATTTTTAGCACGATTGGTTCATTGTGTTCCAAAAACTGTCTACTTTCATAATATATATGGCTTGTACCAAGCCACTTCCCATGTGTCCCGTTATAAATCAGCAACGATTTTTTTTGGTAATTTTGGAGGCACCTATTTTTCTCTGGAACCATTCACACGATTTTTAGCAAGATTGGCTCATTTTGTTCCAAAAATCCTCTACTTTCATATTATATATGGCTTGTACCGAGCCACTTCCCATGTATCCCGTTATAAATCAGCAACGATGTTTTTTGGTCATTTTGGAGGCACCTATTTTTCTCTGGAACCATTCACACGATTTTTAGCACGATTGGCTCATTTTGTTCCAAAAACCCTCTACTTTCATAATATATATGGCTTGTACCGAGCCACTACACATGTGTCCCGTAATAAATCAGCAACGATTTTTTTTGGGCATTTTGGAGGAACCTATTTTTCTCTGGAACAATTCACACGATTTTTAGCACGATTGGTTCATTTTGTTCCAAAAACCCTCTACATTCATATTATATATGGCTTGCACCGAGCCACTTCCCATGTGTCCCGTAATAAATCAGCAACGATTTTTTTTGGCCATTTTGGAGGAACCTATTTTTCTCTGGAACAATTCACACGATTTTTAGCACGATTGGCTCATTTTGTTCCAAAAACCCTCTACTTTCATAATATATATGGCTTGTACCGAGCCACTACCCATGTGTCCCGTAATAAATCAGCAACGATTTTTTTTGGCCATTTTGGAGGAACCTATTTTTCTCTGGAACAATTCACACGATTTTTAGCACGATTGGTTCATTTTGTTCCAAAAACCCTCTACATTCATATTATATATGGCTTGCACCGAGCCACTTCCCATGTGTCCCGTAATAAATCAGCAACGATTTTTTTTTGTCATTTTGGAGGAACCTATTTTTCTGTGGAACCATTCATACGATTTTTAGCACGATTGGTTCATTATGTTCCAAACACTGTCTACTTTCATAATATATATGGCTTGTACCAAGCCACTTCCCATGTGTCCCGTTATAAATCAGCAACGATTTTTTTTGGTAATTTTGGAGGCACCTATTTTTCTCTGGAACCATTCCCACGATTTTTAGCAAGATTGGCTCATTTTGTTCCAAAAACCCTCTACTTTCATATTATATATGGCTTGTACCCAGCCACTTCCCATGTATCCCGTTATAAATCAGCAACGATTTTTTTTGGTCATTTTGGAGGCACCTATTTTTCTCTGGAACCATTCACACGATTTTTAGCACGATTGGTTCATTTTGTTCCAAAAACCCTCTACATTCATATTATATATGGCCTGTACCGAGCCACTTCCCATGTTTCCCGTAATAAATCAGCAACGATTTTTTTTGGCCATTTTGGAGGAACCTATTTTTCTCTGGAACCATTCACACGATTTTTAGCACGATTGGTTCATTTTGTTCCAAAAACTGTCTACTTTCATATTATATATGGCTTGTATCGAGCCACTTTCCATGTTTCCCGTAATAAATCAGCAACGATTTTTTTTGGCCATTTTGGAAGAACCTATTTTTCTCTGAAACCATTCACACGATTTTTAGCACGATTGTCTCATTATGTTCCAAAAACTGTCTTCTTTCATAATATATATGGCTTGTACAGAGCCACTTCCCATGTTTCCCGTAATAAATCAGCAACGATTTTGTTTGGCCATTTTGGAGGAACCTATTTTTCTCTGGAACCATTCACAAGATTTTTAGCAAGATTGGCTCATTTTGTTCCAAAAACCCTCTACTTTCATATTATATATGGCTTGTACCGAGCCACTTCCCATGTATCCCGTTATAAATCAGCAACGATTTTTTTTGGTCATTTTGGAGGCACCTATTTTTCTCTGGAACCATTCACACGATTTTTAGCACGATTGCTTCATTTTGTTCCAAAAACCCTCTACATTCATATTATATATGGCCTGTACCGAGCCACTTCCCATGTTTCCCGTAATAAATCAGCAACGATTTTTTTTGGCCATTTTGGAGGAACCTATTTTTCTCTGGAACCATTCATACGATTTTTAGCACGATTGGTTCATTTTGTTCCAAAAACTGTCTACTTTCATAATATATATGGCTTGTACCGAGCCACTTCCCATGTGTCCCGTAATAAATCAGCAACGATTTTTTTTGGCCATTTTGGAGGAAGTCATTTTTCTCTGGAACCATTCACACGATTTTTAGCACGATTGTCTCATTATGTTCCAAAAACTGTCTACTTTCATAATATATATGGCTTGTACCGAGCCACTTCCCACATTTCCCATAATAAATCAGCAACGATTTTTTTTGGCCATTTTGGAGGAAGTCATTTTTCTATGGAACCACTCACACGATTTTTAGCACAATTGGCTCATTTTGTTCCAAAAACCCTCTACATTCATATTATATATGGCTTGTACCGAGCCACTTCCCATGTGTCCCGTAATAAATCAGCAACGATTTTTTTGGTCATTTTGGAGGCACCTATTTTTCTCTGGAACCATTCACACGATTTTTAGCACGATTGGCTCATTTTGTTCCAAAAACCCTCTACTTTCATAATATATGTGGCTTGTACCGAGCCACTACCCATGTGTCCCGTAATAAATCAGCAACGATTTTTTTTGGCCATTTTGGAGGAACCTATTTTTCTCTGGAACCATTCACACGATTTTTAGCACGATTGTCTCATTATGTTCCAAAAACTGTCTACTTTCATAATATATATGGCTTGTACCGAGCCACTTCCTATGTGTCCCGTAATAAATCAGCAACGATTTTTTTTGGCCATTTTGGAGGAACCTATTTTTCTCTGGAACCATTCACTAGATTTTTAGCACGATTGTCTCATTATGTTCCAAAAACTGTCTACTTTCATAATATATATGGCTTGTACCGAGCCACTTCATATGTGTCCCGTAATAAATCAGCAACGATTTTTTTTGGCCATTTTGGAGGAACCTATTTTTCTCTGGAACCATTCACACGATTTTTAGCACGATTGGTTCATTATGTTCCAAAAACTGTCTATTTTCATAATATATATGGCTTGTACCAAGCCACTTCCCATGTGTCCCGTAATAAACCAGCAACGATTTTTTTTGGCCATTTTGGAGGAAGTAATTTTTCTCTGGAACCATTCACACGATTTTTAGCACGATTATCTCATTATGTTCCAAAAACTGTCTTCTTTCATAATATATATGGCTCGTACCGAGCCACTACCCATGTGTCCCGTAATAAATCAGCAACGTTTTTTTTTGGCCATTTTGGAGGAACCTATTTTTCTCTGGAACCATTCACACGATTTTTAGCACGATTGTCTCATTATGTTCCAAAAACTGTCTACTTTCATAATATATATGGCTTGTACCGAGCCACTTCCCATATTTCCCGTGGTAGATCAGCAACGATTTTTTTTGCCATTTTTGATTAACCTTCTTATACCTAAATTCCAACTAGTAATTTTTTTAAAATTAAATTATAGTTTTCTAGTATTTCTTGGGTTTTATGTTTTTTGCTTTTATTTCCATTTGCATTAATATTACTATATAATTGGGTATTTTTACTTCCCGATTTTCTTAATTCCCATAAATTGGGTATTTCGACTTCCCGGTTTTTTAAATTCCCAAAATCGACGCTATCTCGTCGACGCTATCTTGGCTCACGTCTCTCTTTATATCAACAAGCAAGTCATATGTTTTCAAAAAATC